>NC_074725.1:8158510-8221010 GCF_947242115.1 Biomphalaria glabrata
GAGATGTGTAGAAGGTAGAGAGAGAGATGTGTGTAGAAGGTAGAGAGAGATGTGTTTAAGGTAGAGAGAGATGTGTAGAAGGTAGAGACAGAGAGAGAGATGTGTAGAAGGTAGAGAGAGATGTGTAGAAGGTAGAAAGAGATGTGTAGAAGGTAGAGAGAGATGTGTTTAAGGTAGAGAATGAGATGTGTAGAAGGTAGAGAGAGATGTGTAGAAGTAGAGAGAGAGATGTGTAGAAGGTAGAGAGAGAGATGTGTAGAAGGTAGAGAGAGAGAGATGTGTTTAAGGTAGAGAGAGATGTGTTTAAGGTAGAGAGAGATGTGTAGAAGGTAGAGAGAGATGTGTTTAAGGTAGAGAGAGATGTGTAGAAGGTAGAGAGAGATGTGTAGAAGGTAATGTCGATAGGCTAGACTTCCAATTCTTATAGAAGTAATACACAACAAGGCGTTTACATAAATGGCATGTGCATGTACTTGATATATAATCTACTTTTTTTTTCTTTCTTAAAGGCTATTGGCAAACCTGTGTTCCCTCCTTACTGGAGTCTTGGGTTCCACCTCTGCCGTTGGGGCTATCGAAACATTACAGACATGGAAATGGTGATTGAGAGAAACAGAGCAGCGCAGATACCATACGTAAGTATGAGAGCTACTTTGGACACCTTTAACAGAGTCATTTCCTTAACACCAATGAAAGGACTATGTAACAGGAGAGGGGGCAGGACAACCTGATGTTTAATGTTTTGAGACTGATCTGAGTTTAGTATCCTGTTTTGTAGCCTGCAGGACTCCGACATGAAAATATGAGACCCGCACACAGAAGTCTACCAGAGTTAGTGAGCTGAAGAGTCGTTTCCAACAGAAATAGCCTGCACAGTGCGCTGCGGAACATTCCGGGCTCACTTAGGTCTCAGCAGCCACATAAGAAGGAACCAAATCCTAGTGCAAAGCTGTCAGCTCCTTGTCCTTGGATGACAAAAGTGGTCATGGTCGAACCACGATGGACGAACTATATTGACCTGCCGTGAAGCAAAGTACTTCACCTGCACCTCTACCTATCTCTAAGTCTGTTGAATCGTTGGGGTTCAACACAGGATCTGTTGATCGTCCTTCTCCACTTTTTTCTGTCTTTAGCTTTGGATAGAATTTCTATCAATGACAGGCCTGTCCATTCTTTTATGTTGTCTTCCCATCCCTTTCTCTGTCTGCTTCTTTTTCTTTTTCATGGTACTGTTCCCTGAAGGAAGATCTTTGCGAGCCCTGAGTACCTTGTGATATGACCAAAGAGTTTAATTAAGCTTTTTTTTAAAAAAAATAGTAGTTAGCAGGTCATCGTGGGTCCAATTGCTGTGCTTATCCTGTTTTATTGTGCTAATCACACGATGCTCCGTTGAAACGATGGCTTCGGTCACCAGGTATCTAGAGAACACACTGAGGTTTGACAACGATTGACGATTTTAATATTAAAACTGAAGTAAAGATATTTAGAATGAAAATTTCGTTGCATTCACGTGTTATCAATGCACCATTACAAAAGGAGATATTGCCGCTTAAAAAATAAAAAATAAAGAACAAAGAATTTGCTTGAAACAATGAACGTCTCTATTTTTCAGTTTTCTGCCATTTTTAATAGAGTTATCCCTGCATACCTTTTAATATTTATATCATTCATAATCATTTCACAGGATTCAAATTTGCGCTAGCCTTGTTGTGCTAGCATTAAAATACTTGTTTTCTGACCTGCCAATATGAATCAATGATGAGACATATTTACAAATAAACACAAAATTTAGACTATATTAAGGGGTGATAACTCTAAATACCACACAAAATATAAGTCATTAAAAATCTCCTTGATTGCATTCCGTTACCACAGTTATAATAAACTTAGATAAACAATGGCGTTAACCCAAGAAAGACTTAACTCCTAACTAGAATATGACGTAATGTTGAAATTATAGAGACGACAGTGCAGATATAATAAATCTATTTAAAACTATTTTTTAAATGGTTGTGAGCTAAACATTAAGTCACGTGACTTCTCGTCTGCTCGTTAGGATGGTCAGTGGGCAGACGTGGACACATTTCATAAAGCTTACGTCTTCACCTACGACAATGTCAGCTGGACGAATTTCCCGGATCTGGTCAGGAGACTGAAAGGTTACAAGATGCATTTTGTTACCATTGTGGTAGGTGTCGACAGAAGAGATTAGAATATATTACTTCTCAACTGATGTGCAGTTTAAAGGCAAGCAAAAGACAGACAGAGTGACATATAGATAGATAGATAGATAGATAGAGAGAGAGAGAGAGAGAGAGAGAGGGAGAGAGAGAGAGAGAGAGAGAGCAACAATATCTTTAAATAACACTTTGGAATAATTAAGAATACGAGATTTGATTAGAAATTTGTGACAATGTTATTAGGCCATTATAATTTTTAAAAAACCGATCTCAATTATTTAAATTTTATCTACCAGAAAAAAAAAAACATTCATTAAATGCAGATTTCGGCTAAGGCTACCGATTTTATTCATAGAGCCATTCCATTCCTACAAGTTATAAGTTTTTTTTTAAAGATAACTACGTTCGACCTGTCTCCACGTGTTAAGATAGGCATGCTAATTAGACAGGTCAACTCTGCTAAATCATTGACTTTCCAGACAGCTGCTCCAATGGCACTAAGGAGCACTTTTGCAAATATGTCATAGCCTATGGAATAAGAAATGTGCCTAATATTTTCTTGAAACTGTGGAACTCCATACTTAACATTTTCTTGAAACTGTGGAACTCCATACTTAACATTTTCTTGAAACTGTGGAACTCCATACCTAACATTTTCTTGAAACTGTGGAACTCCATACCTAACATTTTCTTGAAACTGTGGAACTCCATACCTAATATTTTCTTGAAACTGTGGAACTCCATACTTAACATTTTCTTGAAACTGTGGAACTCCATACCTAACATTTTCTTGAAACTGTGGAACTCCATACCTAACATTTTCTTGAAACTGTGGAACTCCATACCTAATATTTTCTTGAAACTGTGGAACTCCATACTTAACATTTTCTTGAAACTGTGGAACTCCATACTTAACATTTTCTTGGAACTGTGGAACTCCATACTTAACATTTTCTTGGAACTGTGGAACTCCATACCTAATATTTTCTTGAAACTGTGGAACTCCATACTTAACATTTTCTTGAAACTGTGGAACTCCATACTTAACATTTTCTTGAAACTGTGGAACTCCATACCTAACATTTTCTTGAAACTGTGGAACTCCATACCTAACATTTTCTTGAAACTGTGGAACTCCATACCTAATATTTTCTTGAAACTGTGGAACTCCATACTTAACATTTTCTTGAAACTGTGGAACTCCATACCTAACATTTTCTTGAAACTGTGGAACTCCATACCTAACATTTTCTTGAAACTGTGGAACTCCATACCTAATATTTTCTTGAAACTGTGGAACTCCATACTTAACATTTTCTTGAAACTGTGGAACTCCATACTTAACATTTTCTTGGAACTGTGGAACTCCATACTTAACATTTTCTTGAAACTGTGGAACTCCATACTTAACATTTTCTTGGAACTGTGGAACTCCATACTTAACATTTTCTTGGAACTGTGGAACTCCATACCTAACATTTTCTTGAAACTGTGGAACTCCATACTTAACATTTTCTTGAAACTGTGGAACTCCATACCTAACATTGTCTTGAAACTGAACTTTGTAAAAAAAAAATAATTTAAAAGCCTTTCAGTGAGATGAGTGAGTCAATGGAAATTCTTTTTTTTTTAATTTCTCTTAAATTCACTGTGCGTTGATTCGCGAAAACGCAAGTTTGGTGTTATCAATATGGCTTGAAATTTTTAAAAATACAGTTTTCAGTTCTAAGTATCAGTTTACTTTTGGGCCATCTAGCTGAATTTAGAATATACGAACACTTTTCATGGAAACGATTGTCAAAAAAACAAACAAACAAAAAACAACGAAAACTTTTTTCTTCTATCTATGAATGAGATTGTTTGTTTAAACCAGAGGTCATAATATGCCATTGTAGTATTAATAGCAGAGTAAAATTCCGGACTTTTTCACAGCTTAGGTCAAAGCCTCCTAAACCCAAGTCAGCTCTGAGCTAAAAATGCCTAGCCAGAAGTGGGTTCTGAACTTGAGACTCTGGGTTTGACTGTCACATTTACTCTTCTGGGTTGTAAGTTTGTCGTCTTGCACCGCTGCCTGGTCACAATCTTCACTGGGTTTTGATCTCAAGACACTTGGTTCGCCAGTGAAGTAGAGAACAATTAAAATGTGTTTCTCTTCTGGGTCATAAACATTTTATATCACACCACAGCCTGGTCACAATCTCGTGTGTCTGTGTGGGTACACCATCGTCCCTCCGTGACTTCTGTTTCCTAAACTTTGAAATGAACAAACTTGTTTTACATTTTTCGACATTAGTGTTTGGTCTCCCCCTGTTACCTTTCCAACAGGATCCTGGGATCGGTTCTAATGACAGCATCATCCAAGAAATACAGAGAGATTGGCCTGCATACAACATGACGGCCACAGGTTACGAGGCTGACATTTTTGTCAAAGCGGCAGACAACTCTACTCTTGTAGGGGAGGTAACTAATAATTTTCATTTAAAACTACAATGATTAGCACTTTCAGATTTTTAGCAGTTTAAAACTATTGGACTAGAGTTTATTCCCTTACACTCACTTCTCTCTATATATAAAAATTGAGCAAACATTTATTATTTAAAGTTGGCTAAAATACAGTCATAATTTCGTCTTGTAATGTGTAAATGGGGGTCAAACTATTTCATTTCCTATTATAGGGCCGGCCTGGATAATTGGAAATCCTCGGCGAAATTAATTTTGTGTCCCCAAATAAAATGGAAAATACATAGTTGACATTAAAATGATACCTTTATTCTGGCCATTATGGCCTTACCTGAGTTACTGTGTCACAGTTTAAATAGCAACTGTCATTGGTGTTTTTCAGGTTCTGCGCCTAATGCTATTCTTAAGGTTAGATATTTAGGTCCCATATTATTCTCTGATTTTTGCCATTTATCGATATTGTTCTGCTTAAGGCAGGCATAGTTCTCCGATGTTATGTTCATTGATTTACAAATCTGTTTTGCTTGGTCGCAGGTTGGTAATTATATGCAATTATATAAAGTATTATAAACAATCACGGTTGATAATTGCTGATCTCCCTTGTTTTACTAAACAATTACAGTTGTCTCCCTTACCCCTAGGTCTGGCCCGGTGTGACTGTGTACCCAGACTTCACCAACGACAACATTCAAGACTGGTGGACACACTGGATTCGTTTTTACCGGGAGAGTGTCGGTGTGGATGTGGATGCCTTGTGGATTGTAAGTGCAAGCTGTGACAGTCCATGTCTACTCTAGTAACAGATACTAGGAAACTCGATAGGTCATTTGTCTCATTGAGATTATAATTAATGTTATAAGATACCGTTATGTAATGACAGTCGAATGAATCATGAGTCTAAAATACTTTGTACATTGTTGTTATTGTCAGAATACTTTTACATACTTGATATTTACTTTTAGTTGTGTTTGTAATATTATTGAACAACATCTTGCTGACTAACAATACTAAAGCCTTTGCTACTTTGCTATACAGAAGTGAACATGGTCAACCTACTCGTAGCAGGAAAAAAAGCTAAAATATTTTCCGATGCCTAAAGCGGATCTTTAAAATAAGGTGGCAAGATAAGCAACCAATGAGGAACTACTGCGAAGAGCAGGGTGCCAGGACATCCGCTCTGTTATTAGCAGCAGACGCCTTGGCTGGATTGGTCACGTTCATGGAATACCAGTAGGTTGAATTCCACAAGACATTCTGCATGGCGATCTAACAGAAGGCAGGAGAGCCACTGGTCGCCCACTTTTACGGTATGCAAATGCGACATGAAGCTCTTCAAAATCGACACTAGCAGCTGGGGAAAAGTGGCACCGGATAGATCCATATGGAGAGCGAGCATAAAGGAAGAGTCCCGGATTGAAAATGGCATACACAATAGTAGAAAGAAGGGTAAAAAATTCAACGGTGTCTGGTGATTACATATGCCCGACTTGTGAACGCAGCTGTGTATCAAGGATTAAAGAAGTTGCAAAGAGAAAAGATTGTCTCTCGAGGCGTTTAATTCCACAGAGGTTATACATAGATAACTTGAAAGGAAAAATAATGTAAATGATGATCCTTCATTTTCGAAATAATTAATAAATGGTTTTATTTTTTATTTTTTTTTTGTATGAACTTTAAGGACATGAACGAGCCATCCAATTTTGTTAAGGGATCAGTCAAGGGATGCAACCAAAATAATCTCAACTATCCAGTTTATCGTCCACGTGAGTTATAGTTCTTTGCTTACAGATACTGATAAGAATAACTTATGTTGATAATAGAGCAGAAGTTAAGTCATTGACTTTTTGTTAATGAGGGCTTATAATCTAATTGAATTGTAGCTTCATAAAGCTACCCAACTTACACTTGTAGGCGTATTACTCAATAATTGAAAAATTGAATACAGAGAAAAGCTTGAAAATTTCAATAACTAACAAAAAAATCCACTTTTGTTTACAAATATTTCTTTCAATTACATTATGGATGCTAGGCCGACCTTAGCGAAGTAAATTTGGTGTCCCCAAATAAAATACACAAATAAAAATAAACACCATAACAATAAAACAACGCAATTTTAATTGTTGGTTAAAACAATCAGTGCTGACAAGTCACGAAATTCGATAAAGCACCTCTTTGCATTCTCCGTTTGACATATCCACCAATAAGAGTCAATAAGGTTCTTCCAACATAGCTAATTAATGTTATTTACGAATAAACTGCAAGTTACAGTTGAGACATAGAGAGCTAGGCTAGTAGACTTAGATCTCTGTTATATTTGAGATTTAATCCAAGTTTGGTGTTTTTTTCTCTCTGAAAATTGTTCCTGTTCGATGCCCTCACTTACTGGAGGCTTGAGGCGGCTGCCTAGTTTGCCTACGCCTAGCCTGGTGGATGAATGTAGAAATAAAACATTAAAATATCAGCATTACGAAAGATTTCAACAGTTTACTTCCACTCACTTACAAGCTATTACTATCGCCATTCAATAAACACTCGCGAGTCTGTCTCTCTCCTCGTTCCTCTTCCCTTCTATCATGTCACGCAATACTGAAAGTTGCATCAGAAACTATGTATATACACACACACACGAAAGCCATAACACTGGTCCTGTATGTTAAATCGTTATATAAGTATAACACGGAGGAGGTGGGGGAAGTACTGGTGGTTGGTCGATGTGCTGGCCACATGACATCCTTGTTAACCACCAGTACCAACCCTAAGGACCACACAGTCTGAAAGGTCAGGGTGAGAAAAGGGCCAATTGACCTTGTATAAGTAAAGTAACTCAATGTAGCTCAATGTAACTCTTTAACACATTGCGATGTATGGGGACAGTTGATGCAAAGCGTGTCCTATTAATGACTGACTGTTACCAAGGTAATATGTGGCCAGCACAACGACCAACCTAACCCAACATATATCAATTACCCCCAGTTGAGTTTGGTGGACTCAGGGCATCCTAAGAAATCCCAAAGTTCTAAATCACAGACTTGCATAGAATTTGAACTCCACATATCTCCGTTCTAATCCAAGCGCTTTACCACTCGGCCAGCATGCCTCCTTAACATTGTAATGATTATGTTTTATCTTCATTGGTTGAAATGTTTCTCGGCACTAGATCTAGATGGTGTTGAGGAGAAAGGCGAACTGTTTGTTAAGACTCTGTGTATGGACTCACAGCAGACTTTAGGCAGACACTATGACGTGCACAGCTTGTATGCTCACACAATGGCCGTCAAGACTTACAGGTCAGAAACTTTGATGTGCCTGAGATTTTGGGCATCCATGTTCCAAGCAATACAAACTAGTCTAGTACTAGCCTTTACCAGAACAAACGTATACACTACTAACACGATATGGCGTCTCTCTCTCTCTCTCTCTCTTTCTTTGCCTGTCTTTGTCTGTTTCTGTGTCTCTCTCTGTCTGTCTCTCTGTTTCTGTGTCTCTCTCTGTCTGTTTATCTGTTTCTGTGTCTCTCTCTGTCTGTTTCTCTGTTTCTGTGTCTCTCTCTGTCTGTTTCTGTGTCTGTCTCTGTCTGTTTCTCTGTTTCTGTGTCTCTCTCTGTTTCTGTGTGTGTCTCTCTGTTTCTGTGTCTCTCTGTTTCTGTGTCTCTCTCTGTTTCTGTGTGTGTCTCTCTGTTTCTGTGTCTCTCTCTGTTTCTGTGTGTGTCTCTCTGTTTCTGTGTCTCCCTCCTTCTTTCTGTGTCTTTTACTCTCTCTGTTTCTGTGTGTGTGTGTGTGTGTTTGTGTCTTTGTCTTTCTCTCTCCCTCCCCCTCTCTATGTGTCTGTGTGACCCTCTCCCTCTGTCTGTTTCTTTGTCTGTATCTGTGTGTGTGTGTGTGTTTTTGTCTTTCTCTCTCCCTCCCCCTCTCTATGTGTCTGTGTGTCCCTCCCCCTCTGTCTGTTTTTTTGCCTGTATCTGTGTGTGTGTGTGTGTTTTTGTCTTTCTCTCTCCCTCCCCCTCTCTATGTGTCTGTGTGTCCCTCCCCATCTGTCTGTTTCTTTGTCTGTATCTGTAATTCCTTTTTGTGTACCTACTTATTTTCAGTGACATTTTTTAGGTCTCTCGAGTCATTATTTCCTGGTCAGCGACCCTGGACAATGACCAGGTCATCATTTGTAGGGACTGGTCATTACGCCACCAAGTGGCAAGGAGACAACCAGGCCCAGTGGAGCAACATGCACTATTCTATTATATGTGAGTATAATGCTTTATCTGAAATAAACATCCTCTATAGAGTGGACATTAAAATTGTAACGCTTGAGAATGGCTTATTGATACTAAACGGGACGGACGACGGACAGACAGGCCACACAAAACTAATAGCGTCTTTTTCCCTTTCGGGGGCAGCTAAAAAGACACCATGAACTATTCATTTTATTTCTATCATAGATTAGACGATTCATTTCAATTCTTGGTAGTTAGAATTAATTTCTTTAAAAAAATACATTAACTGTAAAGCGTTTTTTTAGCGGCCCCCGAAAGGGGAAAAAACGCTATTAGTTTTGTGTGAAATGTCTGTCCGTCCCTCCCGTTTAGATCTCGTAAACTAGAAAAGATATTGAAAATCCGACATCTTGATATTTTTACGTTATGTAAGTTCTGTCCTAGTAGCTACTACATTAACCCAGAAATAATGTTTACCTTTTTTTAAGAGAAAAAAATCTATTTAGTATGCATATAAGTAGGACATAATTTAAAACAACAATTAATAAGTAGGTTTTCATATTATCGCGTGAACAGCAATACAGTGGGATATAGATCACTTAACTAAAGGAATTTTGTTTTTTACGGAAATGTGTTTTCTTTTTCCTTTTTTTTTTGAGGATTTGAATAAGAGATTGACCCTTTACAAAACAATTAGATCAATTAGATACTCATCATAAGACATCAGTTAGGCCGGGTTCATATTTAACTTCACATTCACTTTCACCTATCCTTTGGTCTGCTGAACCGCTGGGGCACCATACAAGATCTGTCAACCGTCTTTCTCCATTTTTCTCTGTCATTTGTCTTTGATAGAATTTAATTCTGATGTTCTTTCTGAAAATATTGAAACCTGCATTTTTACCTGCCTGGGTGGACCACTTCGGGGGCCGATTTTGAGTTTGTTTCCACACAAACTGTCTTTGTAACCTTGTTTGTTCTTGTTTTTTTTTTCAGCACTGATGGAGTTTGGTCTCTTTGGTTTTCCCATGGTAAGAACTTAAATGGAGACATTTGTTTACTAACTTTTCACTATTTATGATACGCTTACGATATATATGGTCAAGTGATAACGTAAATTACGTGAAAAGGACATAGGGCCAAGTGATCACCATTTTTTTTTCATAAAATATATTATCTAGGATTATAAGGTAAAATGGAGGCGCGGTGGCTTAGCTTCTGAACCGGGGGTCCCGGGTTTGAATCCTCGTGAAGACTGGGATTTTTAATTTTGGGATGTTTGGTCGCCTCTGAGTCCACCTAGCTCGACACCCTTGTTAAACGTAGGCCACAGAAACGACCTTAACATCATCTGCCCTATAGACCACAAAGTCTGAAAAGGGAACATTACTTTTATATTCATAATATGAATGGCCAGGAGTGCTATTTTATTGATTTTCACGTCATCAAATTATGGTTAGAGACTGTTCTATTTATCTGTAATTTTATAACCGATCTACTTACATCCGTAATCGAGTAAAGACATGTCACATACATAAAGGGCAGTAAATGAAAGAATAATTAACACTGCCGATTAAAAAAAATCTATTTTTTTAAGGAGTAAAAAACGGTGGGGGGGGGGGGGGGGAGAGTAGGGAGTCTGAGTATCCAGTGTTCACTTCTGCTGTTGCTGCTGGTCGGAGTTGTGGAGTCGAAGGACCGAGAAAGTTTTTCTTTCACATTTGTAACATTTCTCATTAAAAATATTGATTCTAGGGTTGACCTCCATACATATATATTGCTTTATGACTAGGCTTCGCATTTGTTGAAAGTTTTGGTAATAAAACAGGTTGACACAACTTTACATCCACAAAAAAAACACATTTTTTAAAAAGCGTATCTAATAAAATCATTTTTGAGACCAAAAGAAACAAAGAACAATAACTCTATCTTGATGGGAATGTTCTCTTTTCAGAACGGGGCTGATATTTGTGGCTTCTGGCTAGAGCCTAGCTACGAGATGTGTGTTCGATGGCACCAACTTGGAGCATTTTATCCTTTTGCTAGGAATCATAACGGCAAGGGAGATGACCCTGTTGTTTTTAAGGTAATTTGTTCTTAAACTTGTGGAGTACTTTGGTTTACACAGGATTTTTCTCATGTTGACACCACTAGTGCAGCCAGCACGCATCGTACGAGACGGATGTATTAGTTTATTCTTAAAACAGGATCCTACTTGTAGCATTACAGAGGTGGATCCTAGGCAGGGAAACGAGAAGCAACAAAGGAATTCTAGGTATCAGCTACAAAGACGGCATCACACATGAGGAAATTATGATCAGAATTGCGATTGGGCACTATAATGAGGCTCTATGGCTGAGCGGTAAAGCGCTAGGCTTCCGAAGCGTTCGTGCCGGGTTCGAATCCTGGTGAAGACTTGGTAATTTATGTCCACCCACCTCTAATAGGTACCTGACATTAGTCTGGGAAAAGTAAAGGCGGTTGGTCGTTGTGCTGGCGACATGACACCCTAGTTGACCATGGACCACAGAAACAGATGACCTTTACATCATCTGCCCTATAGATTGCAAGGTCTGAAAGTGAAACTTTACTTCACTAGAATGCCTAGTTTGTCCTCTGCTCTGAGGTCACCCATGAAAGTGTGGCCCCAAGTTAGACGAGGACGTTCCTGTTTGCGCTTTCCTGCATGTCATCGCAACTCTCTGTATGCGTTGTTCATTCTGTCGGAGAAGTTGTCCCGAATTCGACGCTCTGTCACAGTCTCACTAAGTGGTCGATTTTCTTGTTTGAGACCCGATCTCTACAAATGACTCCTAAAATACTTCTCAGCCCTTTTTGTTGAGCCACATTTAGTCTTTTCTCAATTTTGCCACATGCATATATTGCTGTTGGAATGACGATTGTGTTAAGAAAGTGTATTTTTATCTTAAGTCCAATGGCTTGGCTTGTCCAAAAGAAGTAATACAAGAAATAAACAGAATGAGAAAGGATGAACCCCCATCATCTTTGTAAATAGGAATTGATTTTAACTCTTTCTCTCCTAATTAACGATAACATCTGTAAACTATACTTTGTGTTATATAAAAAGAACATGTAAATGTAACGTTTTTCGATTACGAACACAAGTTGAAGTTTGATCATAACAGGGTAGAATGCAGAAATGGGAAAAATAAACAATCCGTCAGAACATCTAAGATAATTGCGGAGATAAAGAGTTAAAAATAATATTTCATGAGTTACTATGTGAATAATTTTTCTACAGCGCTGTCATTTATGCACAGCACCAAGTTAATTTTGAGTCAACAATCTTGTGATAACTATCTGTTTTATCTACACTAGCACCAAGACCCGGCTTCATTCGGCCAAGATTTTGTTAATTTGGTCAGACCAGTCCTGATGACCCGATACAAGTTCCTGCCTTACCTGTACACACAGATGTACCGAGCCCACGCTGAGGGTGAAACAGTGTTTAAACCTTTATTCTTTGAGTACTTCCATTTTTTTTAAATTAAATCCATAGTTGACTTTAGTAACAAGACTTTACTGATAATAGAAGAAAAGTGTTGTTTAGTTTAACGTTAACTATTGTCGTTAACTAATGTCGTAGCTAATGTCGTTAAATAATGTTGTTAATCAGTGTCGTTAATTAGTGTAGTTAACAAATGTCATTAATTTCGGTGCCCCACGGAAACGCTTTAAAGACCAGCTTATACATCACCTTGCCTTAGCTTACATAGAAGAGCAAGTGGTTGCATGCGGCCTCAGAACGAGACAGCTGGAGGTCACTCACAAAGGCCGCGGTATATACATTTAAGACCAAAGGAAAATCTACTGCCGAGGACAGACGCAGACGGCGAAAAGGAAATCTTAATCGACCACCGGCGGACAAGGGTTATGCTTGCCCTGGATGTGGCAAAATATGTAGGTCACAGATTGGGCTGGAGAAATACTGCATTCCTCATTAATCTTCGGACTCGAAGACAAGCCTTATAATTGTCGTTAATCAATTTCTTAAAGTAATGTTGATAATTAATGTCGTTTTGGACACCCAGTCCGCCCCTGCTCCTGGTCACTTAATTGTCTGAAACTTTATTCAAGAAATTTGATTTATAAAAATGCATACTTACATAGTTATGTAGAAACATGGAAATGAATGTATACATTGATACCTAAGATGGTCTTACAGCACAAGATAGAACTTCAGTGTCTCAACAGGATTTATTTTGCTACATCCAACGCATTGTTCACCGGTGGTCGATCTAGATTATATTTTCGCCTACTGCCAGGTGCTCTCTTCTATATTATTTAAAGCAAGTTGGCGCCTAAACTGTTTTTTTTTTCGTGGGGCACCTTTGTTACGTCGACCACCCTTCAGCTCACCAAAAAAAAAAGATTGCCTTTGGCATACGTTTGTCCCTCATATGGTATACGTGGCCTGCCCAGCGTAACTATCTGACTATAAGAAGTCCCTCTAAACTGTCCGTACTGACATTCGCAAGAACATCGTTGTTTGTAGTACGGCCTTTCCACCGTATGTCCATGATGGAGCGCAAACATCTTTGGTGAAAGTGTTCAAGAAGCCGTGCTTTCTGTTTGTACGCAAGTCTCAGATCCATAGTCACATAATATCCCTTTTGAACATTCACGTAAGCTTCCTGGTCGTGTGGTATGCGCACTGGACTGTCATTCGGATGGCCTCGATAGTCCCAGGATCATACCCTACACCCCCACCCCCATCGTCCTCGTTTGGGCTTGAAGGACCTAATTGATTTTCAAATCTGAAGGAACATGCCAACTCTGAGTAAGCAAGAAAATCATAAAATCGATTTATTTTAATGTTTTAGGAATGAGAACAGAGAGCTAAAAATATTATTAGGAAAGATTACAGTAGAGTAACTGACTACTTAGAGTGACTTAGACCAAGCTAAATAGAACTAAATGCTTAAACGTTAATGAACAGACTTTAAGAGACTGAATTACATTATAATTTGTTTATCATTTCAGATTTGCTTCAGACACAAGAACGTTGTCAATAGACAAGCAGTTTATGTTGGGACCAGCATTTTTAATTTCTCCAGTCCTGGAAGATGTGAGTTTATGTTGTTATTGAACTCAGCGGTGTATAAACCTCAGGGGGTCAAATAAGTTCCTGACACACATGTCACGGACCGTAAATCCGCAGAAAGATCACATTCGTCGATTCCGTTGGATCCAAGCTTTTGTGACCCATTTTACAAAGCTCCTATGAGGTCACTCTGCCATTTTACAAAGCTTCTATCAACTCACTCTGCCATTTTACAAAGCTTCTATCAACTCACTCTGCCATTTTACAAAGCTTCTATCAACTCACTCCGCCATTTTACAAAGCTTCTATCAACTCACTCTGCCATTTTACAAAACGTCTATCAACTCACTCTGCCATTTTACAAAGCTTCTATCAACTCACTCTGCCATTTTACAAAGCTTCTATCAAGTCACTCTGCCATTTTACAAAGCTTCTATCAACTCACTCTGCCATTTTACAAAGCTTCTATCAAGTCACTCTTACATTTTACAAAGCTTCTATCAACTCACTCTGCCATTTTACAAAGCATCTATCAACTCACTCTGCCATTTTACAAAGTTTCTATCAACTCACTCTGCCATTTTACAAAGCTTCTATCAACTCACTCTGCCATTTTACAAAGCTTCTATCAACTCACTCTGCCATTTTACAAAGCTTCTATCAACTCACTCTGCCATTTTACAAAACGTCTATCAACTCACTCTGCCATTTTACAAAGCTTCTATCAACTCACTCTGCCATTTTACAAAGCTTCTTTCAACTCACTCTGCCATTTTACAAAGCTTCTATCAACTCACTCTGCCATTTTACAAAGCTTCTATCAACTCACTCTGCCATTTTACAAAGCTTCTATCAACTCACTCTGCCATTTTACAAAGCTTCTATCAAGTCACTCTTACATTTTACAAAGCTTCTATCAACTCACTCTGCCATTTTACAAAGCTTCTATCAACTCACTCTGCCATTTTACAAAGCTTCTATCAAGTCACTCTGTCTGCCTGTCTGTCTGGTAAAAAGTTTGAACATGTTTTTTCTTCCGTCTCCCATTCTCGGTTCAAGTTAAAACTTTGCACAAGTATTCATTGAATCTGACAAGACATGAATCAATAAAAAAATAACCAATTAGTTAATTAATTGTTGGGGATTAGTTATTTTGTTTGATGTCGAAATAAGTGGAATTATTAGCGGTTCTTTCCCATAGATAAGCTTTGTTTTTTAAAAAGTATTTTTTTCCTCTATTGCTTGTTCATGTACTGCGCTGAAAGTTGTCGCGTGCGAGTGAAGATTTCTTTGTTGTTTATTAATCGTGTTTTTTGCATATGAACTACTTTGTACGATTTGTTTTCAAGTATATTTTGTTTTTTAGACGTCACATCCTAGTTTTTAGTATTTCGCTAGCGGAGAATTATTTTCGGGCTGTGGGTCCCTTTCTGCGTTACAGTTCCCACTGTTTCCCAGTTTTAACGGTATGTAAGTACATAGATGATTTATTAATCAAGGTTCGATAGTTCGGTGCGCGTGTCGTTTAGGAAGGTTCTTGATTTAGCGGCATTGCGAGGTTTATTCTTTGTTTCAGGGTGTTAGTCTTGGGGCTGCGATGTATGGCTTGCTTTTGAGTTCGCCCTTGGAGCCGTAGCTGAGCCAGGCCTTGGGCAGGTCACGCTGGTCTTGGGCATGTCGCACTGGCCTTGTCGTAGTATACATCTCACGGTGTCCGTGGTGTACTAGTGGAGTACTGGGCCGTGGAGTCCAGTTTGAGTGTGTCTGCGTGTGGTGTGCTATTTTTGCATAACTACTAACGTAACTAGTGTATGGAATTATCATGGAAAGCGTGGTGGAGAGGCGCTTGAACTTGGCTTGGCTACCTAGAAGGGGGCTCGAGGTTCGACACCCGACTCGGGCAGAGTTGTGTGTATTGAGCGCCTAAAGGCAGCACGGAAAAACCTAGATACCCCCTCCCCCCACTGGTCCACAAATGTGATTGGACCAAAAAGCGCTCTGAGCATGCTATAAGCATGAAAGTAGCGCTATATAAATGCTATAATAATAATAATTTGTAACTATTTGGTAAATAATGTTCATTGCCTATTCGCATTTTAGTATTTAATATTTGTATTATTAACAAGCGTTGAGCATTCATGTACAGTTCGTTATGCGTACTTCTAGTTTGATATCATTAATATCATTATATCATGAAGGCATTAGCCTACCGAGGTGGGGAAACCGTCCCCTAGATTTAACCGTTAAACAAGAACTTTTGCATCATTTTTGTTCTCGTGAAGACGAATGGTTACATAATAATCGGGGAAATGGAAGTATCGGTTTCAAAATAGAAAAACATGTCAGCATAATGAAATGGATTGTGTTTCCGGGTCGTTGCCATGACGACAGTCTGTTGTGGCAAGATGATATCAGTTTTTTTTTTTAAACGTTGTTATCTATCTCACCTTTGCTGCTGTCCAGTCCTGCTGATTCTACTTTAGATTTACGTGGTGGCTGAATGGTTTGTCTTCCAAACCGAGGGGTTTTTGGGTTCGAATCTCAATGAAGGCTAGGAATTAGAATTTTCTGGACGCCTTTGGCTTCACTCTGTTGGGTATCTGGCATTAGTTTGGGAAAGTTGGTCGTTGTGCTGGCTACATGACACCCCCTTTAACAGTCGACCAAAGAGAAATATGACCTTAGATCGCAGGGTCTGAAAAAAATAATGCGGGGGGGGGGGGTACTTTATTTCATTAGACCTAACTAGAGCATTAATAATAATGACGATTTTTTTTTCTTAATTAATGCATTGCGTTGTCCATACGAAATTTTGGAATCACACAAATTTATCTAATTCAAATCATTTGTGCTATTATGTGTAGGCCTATATTGCGTCATTGTTTGTTGTGAATGTTTTGTGAGAAAGTAATTAACAGGATGTGAACAATAAAACTTTGATGGTCTTCAATGTCTACTTGTATAAGCGCAAAGTCTCTGTTATTGTTGTTATTAATTAATGTATACAGTATGTTATTGATTTATCTGTGACAACAGAACACCGTTGCTGATGAATATAATAAGGCTAACCAAGAAACTACAAGTGCAACAAAATTACTCGTTGTCTTCAATGGTTGTACTTCTACGACCTATATAGAAGTATATTTTTAGGTGTTTGTTTTTTTAAATGACGTACTTTCCAGTTTTGGATCAATGGAATTTAATTCATCAAATTATTTATTGACATATTTCAGAATGTAAGAATGGTGAAGGCGTATTTCCCTAATGGACGATGGTTTGATTACATTAATGTAAGATCTTTTTTTTTTCCAACTAAAATTCATTAAGAATTATTCGTAAACTATTATTATTACTATTAATATTATTTTATTAAGACTGTTCTAATATGTCAATGCTCTGTGGGTGCCACATGAAAGAATATGACCAGGGCCGGAATTCAGAGAGGGCAGGCGGGGTCACAGCCATGGGGACTCCACAAGAAAGGGGCCGCCACAAAAAAAAAAAAAAAAAAAAAAATCTATATTTCGACGGGTCAGAAACTTTATTTATTTTTTTTTTCCATTTTTTACCAACAATACTTTAAATCTTACAGTTGCCAACGCAACACTGTTGTGGTTTAAAAGTGTCCACTGATAGATTGCGTAAACCCTAAAAATTTACATTTTTAAAAATTGAAATATGCATATTAAATAATTTTATTTTATTAAACGAATGAAAATTACTCTTAATTTACAAGTACTTTAGTTTTCGCTCAATATGACAGGCTTTTAGAATTTATTTTTATTATTAATAAGTGAAGTTTTTACTAAAGCTTTCGAAAAAAATGTAGGGACTTCCACAAAGACTCTGCCCCCGAGCCTCCACATACCTAAATCCGGCCCTGGATGTGACTTAATCAATAGAGCGCTATAAATGTCTACTCATACTGAAGATGAAGCGCTTTAAATATCTACTTAGTACACTGTTCTGAAGAAGAAGCAAAGACCTAGACCTACGTCAGGGGGTATTCCCGCAGGTATTCAGAGTTCAATAAATAAATACACATTAGGAACATTTTTGTGCATCGTCTTCTAAGTCTGGATCTAGGCCTATAGGCCCATCTACCAAGTCTGGATCTAGGCCTATAGGCCCATCTTCTAAGTCTGGATCTAGGCCTATAAGCCCATCTTCTAAGTCTGGATCTAGGCCTATAGGCCAATTTCCAAGTCTGGATCTAGGCCTGTAGGCCCATCTTCTAAGTCTGGATCTAGGCCTGTAGGCCCAACTTCTAAGTCTGGATCTAGGCATGTAGGCCTATCTTCTAAGTCTGGATCTAGGCCTATAGGCCCATCTTCTAAGTCTGGATCTAGGCCTATATGCCAATCAACAAACTAGAATCTTCTATACCATATATCTATATCCAGTATTCTTGTTTAAACTACTGTCGTTTAATGTTGTCCTGTCTGGATCAGTATCACCAAACTAGCATTGTACATATTATTATTAGATTTATACAATGGCGTCAACATGATTTTTTTTCATGAGTGTGGTAATCTATCGTTCATTAGTTGTTATGAGTAAAGTAGGCCCCAAATAGCCCTAACAAAAAGTCAGCACCTTTATAAAGGAGCAACGTTTTTATTTTTTTTTTTAATTTTATGTTACTTGTTTTTAAATATAGGGCGAAGAGATCAACAGTGTTGGTCAGAATGTCGATCTCATAACGCCTTTAAATAAGTTCAATCTCCATATCCGCGGTGGGTATATAGTGCCCTGGCAGACACCCAATGTCACCACAGAAGACAGGTAAGGCGAAAAGCCTCTGCTTTTTTTTTGTACTATTTTAATAGTTTACTTCACGTTTCTCCTGGGTTTACTAAAGTTATTATTACCGAAAGAGGTGACGAATATAAGCACTCCATTACATTATATGCAATGTTCCCAAATGCATGAGTTTCACATAGCCTCTGACAACCAGTCCGACTCTTTGTCTTCACGTGGTGCTCGTATATTGGGTCCAGTAGAGCTGTAATCACTGACAGAAGAAGGTGCAAAGATGAGCAACTGGCTCCTTAACTAGTAAGCCATGGGAAGGCGGGGCTCCTTAGCATTAGCTGTCTACCCGCCTAGGAGACAGAAAACTCTAAATCAGACCTGAGGAAAAATCAAGAACCAGTATCATTGGGCAGCTTGCAGCACATAGCATAACACCCTGGCAGAGCCTGCGACGCCACGGATCCCAATTTGTATCGACACTTGCGTTCACTTTTTAAAATATTAGCTGCGTCGAGGGGGGCGGACTGCTGTGTGGGCCACATCATTCCGACCACAGCTAATTCCCTGGCATTCATTTAATTTCTATAAAATGATCCATATTCTCTTCCCGACTGAAGGAGGCCATACAAAATCTCTTGCTACAAATGTTTGCTGGGTTGGTTTGCTGATATCTCTCTCTGTTTGTCTCTTAAAGAAATGCCTTGTTCGGACTATAAAATCTTTTCTCCTTTTAGGGTCAGAGAAGTTCCGAAGGTTTTAACGTACAATTATTTGAATGTCGCTTTCATTTGTGTATACTAGCTTGGATAGAGGCGTCTTTCTATTGCTTATCTTTTATAGGGGAGCTAACCATCAACTAATTTTGGGCTGAACTTTTGTATCGGTATTGGCGAGACCAATCGTTATTAGAAATAGAAGTCGACGTCAGACCTGTGACGTGACAACGTCAGACTTATGGCGTGGCAACGAACTATTGGTCTAAACTGCCTACAGATTGCGACGTCGCAGGTCAGTTTTCAGCCCTATTCCAACGATTGGTCTCAGTATTGGACGGCCACTGTGTCTTACCAGTGATATGCCCTTCATCTGGCGCTGTTTTGGGTGCACACCTCATGTTGACTTCCTGTGACATGTTAACAGATCACTATTAGCCAATACTGTTAAATAGCCTCATGTATGAATCTTCATTTTCTGAAGCATTTCAGAATACCGTATTAATTGAATATAATCCAACATTCTGGTGTGAATTTCACAGGTAAAAGAAAGTATAAAAGTGTCATTTGTGGCTATAGTATAATTCGATCGTTCTTATAATGTATTGTTAAGTGTAATGCATACTTTGAGGACACATTTTCTCAAGGATAATAAAGATTATTATTAGCATTATTAATATTATTAAATATTTGATCCTTAATGGTAGAGAAGATCTGTCAGCGACCCTGGCGTGGAAATGAGTATGCTGTTGTTTAATATTATTATATTTGTATAGTGTAATAACTTAAGGGAGGCGACTCAACGATATACATATGCTTAATCACAAGAGGACATCACAATGTCTGCTTTTAGCACAGCCTCTTTATAAGCTCTAGACTTGGGCGGAACTCTTGTCAACATTCATCTCTAGGCTAGTTCTTAGCAGTGCACGAACGAGAGTTACAAATCAGTTACACTATATTAAAAAGAATACATTTGAGTGAAAGTTGGAACTATCTCAGTTTTGAAAGCCTTACTGTTTATTATAAATTTACTTCAGTATCAAACTAAATATGTTTGTTCATTTATTACAAACACGCTGAAAGCAGATAATTTTCAGGTGAACAACCAGTCAGAAACTTTATGATATAAAAAATATTATTGCAAAGCATTTTTTGTGTCCTTTAGTCGAACCAATGACCTGGGCTTACTGGTAGCACTAGGACCAGACAACACAGCTTCCGGTGAAATGTTTTGGGATGATGGGAAATCAATAGGTGAGGGTGTCAATCTATATATATATGTGCTTTATTTATATCCTGCTACATTTTGTGTATGTCACAATGTCACTTTAATATAATTTAAAATATTTCGTGTAAGATTGTTTTCACTGGCCTCGATTCACTGTTTTTCCTTACCGTCCAAGTGGTTAGGCAGCACGCAAAGACCCGTGTTCTTGTTTTCTGTGGTCAGACTTGACCCTGTCTGATTTCTTGGGCTTCCGTTTATATATTTTACTTGTTTTGGTCCCAAAACTTTTTTCCTGGTCATCTCATCATCGTCGTCACCTGTCCCTTGACATTCATCGCAGGGATGTTGTGACAGTTTCTTTGCACGACCTTTTCATCGTGCTCTCTCCTTGGAGGATGACTTTTGACAGTGTGTCTTACAATATAACCAAACCAGCTCAGCTTTTGTTTCTTCACAGTATTGAGGAGTTCCTTCTTTTTGATTTGTAAAGTACCAAGTCATTTGTCTTCTTTTCCTGGTAGCTGATATCCAACATTTTTCTGTACCATATACTCTCAAAAGCTTAAATCCTTCTTTCAGCCGTAACGTTTAGTGTCCCACTTTCACAACCGTTAAATTATCGCTTTATATAGCGCTACTTTCATGCTTATAGCATGCTCAGAGCGCTTTGGTCCAATCTCAGTTGTGGACCAGTGGGGGGGGGGGTATCTAGGAGAAGGTTTTTCCGTGCTGCCTTCAGGCGCTCAGTAAACACAATTCTGCCAGAGTCGGGTGTTGAACCTCGAGCCCCCTTCGTAGCCAAGCCAAGTTCAAGCGCACTTAGCCTCTCGACCACACTTCCCGTAAAGGAGTAAAGACACCACTAGCGGCGAATACACTTTTAATGTTACTTTGAAACTGATATTTATCTTCCAGATTTTTCATAGTTTGGTCATGTCAGCGGATGCCAAGCTTAAACGGGCTTTTATCTCCTTTATCCCCCATATCTTGCTATGTTTGACCCTAAATATTTAAATGAGTCAACTTCTTCTAATGTTTGGCCATTCAACTGCATGCAACATCCACCACAAACTAATATTTTGCTTTTTTTTTCCCATGCCAACTGCTCTAGGTACAGCATTTATTTGTGAAGTAGGATCTTGTATCTGGTCTGATTTTTTTCCCAATCAGGTCTATATCATCTGTAAACCTGAGGTCGAGTTCAGAGTAAATCCTTCTATAGTTTCCATCATAATATGCTCCAGAAATATAGTGATTAGAAATGGAGAGAGAATGGATGTCCTAAGACTTTCTCCTATTTGGTTGTTCAGAAGTACTGATCTATTTTCATTTTGGTATAAGACTTTGATAGTATCGACGATTGTTTTTGTTAGTGTTCAACTCCCTCATCACTTGTCACACGCCCTTATGCCAGACCCGGTCAAAATATTTCTTGAAGTCTATGAAGTTTTGTGCCAGTTTCTTTTGGTGTTGAAAGGCATTTTTCATTGAACAATTTGATGTCAGCCGTGCTCCTGCCTGCTCTGAAGCCTGTCTGTTCTTCAGAAGGACCTCCCCTGATTTTCCCTTGAAGTCTGTTGAGAACTGTTCTAAACAACGTCTCTGGCCTCCTTCTAAGCTTATCTGCTTCTTCAGTCAGAAGTGTTACATCGTTGCTTTCAATCATTGTGGTTCAAGTCTTCTGTTGGTTACATCTTTTCATGTCTTCTTCCATATGCTTTATTATTATTTTTTGCTATTGCCAACTTTCAAGCTACCATCCAGTTCTTTTTGGTCGACTTCATTTTCATTTTGCTGGTAATCTACTCTATAGATTATTTGTTCTTTGTACTTGTGAGGAAGTTCGGAGTGACAAGTTTTCTTGAACAACTAATGTGTACAGATTTGTCGTGTAAATAGCCTCTTTAACTTTCTAGAGCTAGGTAAACAAAAAATGTAGATTTGATCAGTCATGCTTAATCATTCTTATCAATTTTTTTTTTACATTCTTTCTCAGTAAATGAAACAAATTACAATCTGATCAAGTTCGATATTATCAAGGTAAATTTTTCAATTAATAAACCAATAAAAAATAATTAACTAGAAAAGAAATAATAAAGTATAAAACTAAAGATATTTATTAGTAAACATATTTCTAAAAGTATAAAATAGTATGTTAATATAAGAACCTCATTAGTATTATAATAAAGTACTTCATTGGTATAGTATCAAGTTTACAATTTCTAGGAAAAACGTTAGAGCCGTTTTTAAGATCCGTGTCCACCCACTCATGAAGAGTTTGCAAGCTGACAAGAGGAATTGTAAAAAATTAAGGTGTTGAGTAGAAAAGTAATGCACTGAATTAGACTAGAACTAACGGTACTATTGACTACGGTACTGAATGTACCTACTAAAGGAATAGAATAGAACAAAAAGTTTATGAGAACAGAAAAACGAGTTTTAAATGCTGAGATATGTCATGTCATTGTCGTGTGTTAATTTGGTGTCAGAACTGTGGACAAAACCAAAAGGATGGCGGTTTGAGATCCAGTTCAACTTTCAGTTGTAAGCATGCAGTGTTATATAGATTTTATTTTTGCCTTATCAGATCAAGGGATCTTCTTTCTATCGAAGGAAGCATTACAGTGAGAGACCGAAAGCAGAATGTAGTTAGGCTAAATAGAATCTCCCTTCTCCCCTTGGCCTACCAAAACACTTTATCACAAACTTGTGAGCGTGTGTGTGTGTGTGCTTTAATGGGGGTGTGGTGGAGAAGATATAATCTTTTAAATAAAAGTTAAACTTTGTGTTTGGGATGGGGACAGTAAGTTCCTATATATCGAGGAGAACAGAATAGACCACTATTTGTATAGCGCCTCTTCTAGCAGTATTACCATTCTGGTGTCCTATCTCGTATGTGGACTTGTTGGGAGTGAGGGGGAGTTTTCTGGGAGGTTTTCTTAGGCGTCTAATAAACTTACATCGTGTTGAAAAACACCGAGTCTGCATCGCAGATTTGAACTCGAGCCTCATTGAGTGAAGTAGCCAGGCGTTTTTTTTCTTTCCATCTAATACAATTATTTCAGCATTAAATATGATTGATATTAGAAAAAACTAATTGTGATTATTTTATACACATACTTTCAATCTATTTCTAAAACAAGATTTAAAAAATGAAATATAACGATTATTTTTCTTTGTTTAATAACACGTAATATAAATATTCAAAAGCATTTTAGGTCCGCGACCCCTAATACAATCGTCCACTAGGCGGTGACCCCCCAACCATTTATTTTTTTTCCTCCACTGGCTTAAGCAAATTTGATTTGGCTAGTGTTAAATTTCCTACACAACGTGATTAGATCATCTCCATAGAAATGTTTCATCCCGCAACGGCGTTTCGACGCATTTAATGGACAGTAATTTCAGTTGTTGAAAAAGTATTCTGCAACAACGAAGATGTGGTCCGCAACAAATATTTTCGAATAATAATTATAAAAAAAAAGAAGTAACTACCAATAAAAATACATTCCATTTACTTAAAGAGTCATTCGTATCCCCTGGCTATATGTCCGTATTCTTAGATCTATCTTTGTTATTTCCACTTTTTATTTTATTGATGCTTGTCGATCGTTTCATTATTTGTTTAATAATTAGCTGAATAATTGTCCAATCCAACGGTATTGCAAATATAAATGTATATTGACTATAGTACAGATATGCTTGTTGCAACACTTTAGAGACACACAATATATATATAAATATATATACTTAAATAAATATGAAAAATAGCCTCCCCTCCCCCCCAAAAAAAAAAAAAATTTCCATTGGTTTTAGGCGACCTTTCGCAAACGGTCTTTCGAATCCCAAAGGGGTCGCGACCCACAGATTTAGAACCCCTGCGCTAGAAGTATATATGGACAATCGTAGCTTGTTCTGTCAACTTCCGTATGTGTTCATTAGTGTAAATCGTTGAATTTTAAAATTTTGGTCCTTTTTAAGTGCACTTTCTCGTTATACACAAGGTTCACAAAAGATGTTTCTTTAGCTTCAGTTGAAAGTTAAGGAGCCAGCTCAGTTGGTATAAAATTTGAGCTATTATTAGTCCAATTAACTGTGTCAAAACAAAAGCATAATTGGATATCTTTATTTTATTTATTTATTTATTTTGGAATTAGGCAGGGGAGTTAACAATACGAATATTTGTGAAGTCTACTACAAATATTGGGGGACAACTTCACTTCAAAACCATAGAGATCTACGGGTTGTCTCGCTTGCCTCAGAACTTTGCGGTGAATGGTCACCCTTTACCAAGCTCAAACATCAAAGTTTACAATAACGTGAGTATTAACCTCCTTTCATTCTAACCTACGTCTTCAAACACCAGTGGTTCCCAAACCTTTTCTTTAGTGGAACACCTCGCACATTCAGAGACTTTAGCAGAACACTTTGCGAAATCGAAGAATTTAGCGGAACACTTTGCATATTCGGAGAATTTAGCGAAACACCTTTTACAATCGGAAAATTTAGTAGAATGACTTTGATGATATTGTGTCCAAAAAGAGCCTAGTTTCGTGTTAAGAGCTAAATTCTAATATCTGATAAGAGCTCAATTCTTTTCTCTGGTGAGGTGTCAACCCTTTTTCTATACATAAACTTTGTTGCAACATATTAAGATAATAAGAAATTCTTCTTGGCGCAAACATGTTGAGACAACCGAGGTAAATTATTGATGGCTTGCTTTGCTATTTTGTAACACTATCAGACAAACTTGACCAGAAATCATTTAATACTTGATCTTTGTATCTTTGTTTCGAATTAGAATAAGAACGTAGGTAAGTTCAAAGTTCATAGTGATGTTGTTATAGTTATTTTTCTTTACTTACAAGAGTTCATAAATCTAGTTTTATTTTATATTCTGTATTAGTTTACTACTCCATAGTTTGGTAAACACTGACCTAAACATTTACTACTTCACAGTTTGAGAAACACTGACCTAAACATTTACTACTTCACAGTTTGGGAAACACTGACCTAAACATTTACTACTTCACAGTTTGAGAAACACTGACCTAAACATTTACTACTACACAGTTTAGGAAACACTGACCTAAACATTTACTACTTTACAGTTTGAGAAACACTGACCTAAACATTTACTACTACACAGTTTAGGAAACACTGACCTAAACATTTACTACTTCACAGTTTGGGAAACACTGACCTAAACATTTACTACTTCACAGTTTGGGAAACACTGACCTAAACATTTACTACTTCACAGTTTAGGAAACACTGACCTAAACATTTACTACTACACAGTTTATGAAACACTGACCTAAACATTTACTACTTTACAGTTTGGGAAACACTGACCTAAACATTTCTATTCACGAACAATTTATTCTTCTCTATAACCACAGTTGTTATCCTAGAATCTGCCCTCGTGTCTCCCAGCTGCACCACTATGTGTTTAATTGTTTGTATTTATGTTTCAGATTATCTATCTGATGGACTTACCTAATCTACCAATGACTTTGAACTCCACAGTCACGTGGTCTATTGGTTGAAGAATCAAATTTTAACGTCTTCTTATTCATTTATCAATTATATTAATCATGAACAAATGATGCAATTAATTTTATTCATCATCATCATATTACTGAATATAGGCTTGCATTTTATTAGCCACAAGTTTTGTATTTCAAGAAATTTTGAGAGTCATATCTAAATAACTATAAATAAATATGTACATGTAAATGTGCGTGTCTTATCTATCCATCGATCTGTTATTATCAAAAGCAATCTTTTGGCGAGCTTAAAAGCGTAGCAGAAGTGTCCCTTGAATCGCTATAAAGATCATTTACTACTCTACTTTCTCTCACTGGCACAGAGGAAAGCTGGCAGCGGATGTCCTCTAAAAGAGTCTGCTGGAGATAAGGTCGCGGAACACACATTTAAGACTCAAGGAATAATCCTTGTTGAAGACAGGCGCAGACAACGTAAACATAAACCCCCTTCCCCTTCCGCAGTCAACGGTTTTGTTTGTATTAGATCTAGCAACTTGGGTTGCCAATATGTAGCAACTTGGTTTACATTAGATGTAGCAACTTGGTTTGAATTAGATGGAGCAACATGGTGCGAATTAGATGTAGCTACTTGGTTTGCATTAGATGTAGCTACTTGGTTTGCATTAGATGTAGCAGCTTGGTTTGCATTAGATGTAGCAAATGTTTTTACTTAGATGTAGCAACTTGGTTTGCATTAGATGTTGCAGCTTGGTTTGCATTAGATGTAGCAACTTGGTTCGAATTAGATGGAGCAACATGGTTCGAATTAGATGTAGCTACTTGGTTTGCATTAGATGTAGCTACTTGGTTTGCATTAGATGTAGCAGCTTGGTTTGCATTAGATGTAGCAAATGTTTTTACTTAGATGTAGCAACTTGGTTTGCATTAGATGTTGCAGCTTGGTTTGCATTAGATGTAGCAACTTGGTTTGAAGTAAATGTAGCAACTTGGTTTGCATGGTCATGTCACTTATCCTTATCTTCGGAATCTAACACACTTGCCTATATATATACACATATATATATATATATATATATATATATATATATATCAATACAGGAAAACCACAGGAAATTGTTTACCATTTTTGTTATCTTGGCGTCCATCATCTCTAACGATGTGTTACTGGATAAAGATAACAACAGGATAGCCTAAGCAATGGGCACCATGTCACGATTACAGATAAAGAGTGTGGGACAATACCTTGCTTACTACCAATACCTAAGCTCTAGTCTACTGGATCTTGATAATAAGCTCTCTGCTATACGGTGGTGTAACATGGTCAACCTACTCTTGGCTGGAAAAAAAGCTGAATATCTTTCACCTCCCATGTGGCGGATTATTAAAATAAGGTGGCAATATAAAATAACCTATCAGAAGGTGCTGCAGAGGGCCAGCACATCCGCGCTGTTATTAGCAGCAGACGCCTTTGCTGGTTTGGTCATGTTCAGATTGCCACAAGGTCGATTTCCACAAGACATTCTGTATGGTATGTAATAGAAAGCAGCTGAACCGCTGGTTGCCCACTTTTAAGGTATACGGATGTATGCAAGCGCAACATGAAGCTCTTGAAAGTTGACACTGGTAACAGTTTGGAAAAAGTGGCACTGGATAGATCTACTGGAGGAGGAAGCATACAGTAAGAGTTATACACACCAGAAGTAGAAAGAAGGGCGAAAGGGCAACAGCACCTGGTGATTACAGATGCCCAACCTATGACCGCAGCTGTGTATCAAGTATTTTCAATTTTTAGTCACGTGAGAAGTTACAAGCGAAACGGGCAATCTTCCGTAACGTAATATATATATACACACACACACACACATATATCACCACAGAGAAATATAAAGCCGAAGATAACAATCTGGTGTCAATACATTTGTAATTAAAAACATTATATCAGAAGACTGTTTTAGGTCAGCAACAGATGCAGGGGCATTGATTTACATGAAATATGACTCTTTATTGTATTAGAATTTGAATTCTCGTAGGCAAGTTTATTTTTAGATACAATTCTAAAGGGAATGTACTCTTCAGATTAAGTTCATCAATAAATAATAAGCTATATAGTTCAGACACATGAACTTTAGCTCACACGCACATTCACAGACCTATTCACACACACACACACACACACAAGGTAAATCAATTAAAAAAAAAATGGCTAGTAGATATAAGATCTCGCCCAGAGTTATCGTTATTGCAGCCCTATTTATGTCGTACTAACGGACAAAGTGTGTATTGGGGGGGGGGATTCGGTGAAAGCCTGGGGTGTAGCTTTGATGTGAGGTGGAGGGGGATGTCGTCTGGGAACTGTTTTTATGAGCTGAGAAATGCCGACACTTTAAATTTGTGTTTAATGTCCTGTCACGAGAGACAATGGGTGCGTTCAGGTGATTCACTGCTTTTAAAAACAAATCAATGTGTGTTCATAGGTGTGGCTGGACGGAGAAGGGAGTGGAGGGTATCATTTCAGAGGCGGAGCCTAAGTTCGGCCTAAACTCTAACGATTAACATTTTTTTTTTAAACAAGGACTTTGTGAGGTAGCTACAGCATACAAACTGAAGTTCCATTCCCAAAATATAGGACACACCCACAAACACTTTTGTAAAAAAACAAGTTTAACCCAGCAAGGTGAAAATCAAAGTAAGACAAGAAAAGACAAGTCAGCAATGTCGAGGTCAAAGAAAAAGAAAAAATCATTTCATTATATTATTAATAAATATTCAATGGAATTAGAGTGACGAGGCTTTTATGACCTAATGACACTATCAGGTGTGTACAAGTGTCTACAATTGCGCTCGTGAAAAACACGGAACAAATGAAATAATAAAGCGCTTTGTTGAGATGGAATGTAAGATTGCAGGGGGAAAAAGAACATTTTCAATTGACCTAGTTCATTCATGGTTCACAACTCTGCCATTTTGACGGAATTTTAGTTTACTCTCGAAATTCAAAGTAATTTTTTGTTGGAAGTGCATTTCTAGGCAGAGAAAAAGGAATGGCTTCGAGAGTTCACATTTCATTGGTTATACATCAAAACCATGGCGCTTGTTTATCTTCCGTTAAAAAAAACCAGCATATATAAAATAATTTTTTTATAACAAATGGAAAAAAACAAACCCAGATAGCTAGGAACCCACTAGATAGATTTGTGCAGTCTCCTGCATCTTTGTTGCTAAATCTTGCATTTTAAAGTGAAAAATGTATCAATGATTATATAATAAAAATTGTAAGAAAACATTTAAAATTGAAACAATGCAAGTATTTCCCAAATCCCCACAAGTTAGTAAATAGATAATAGCTTATGTCAATAAACAAATGTAATAAACAAACATCCATATGCAATCAAAATAAAATAGTTCTGATACTTCTAAATTCTCTAGCGTCATTTCTGGAGCTCAACTTTTCCACTGCTCTTCAGAGATACAATAAGGAATACAGTGCCATGGCATACAGTTGACATGAGATCATAAATTAAAAGCAATATACTGAAAACATTTTATTAAAGCACGTAGGCACATATTTTGTGTCAGGAGCCAAACAAAGTCAAGCTCAAATCTTGGACGCACACATCTAATGGCATAGATCATATGTCACTTTTTGACCAAGAATTTTGTTTTGTTTTTTTTTTATTACATTTTCGAGAAGCTTTTAGAATGTTACAGTAACTTCCATTGAGAAAAAAAAGTGTCAAAAACTTAACACGTAATAGCGTTCCACCCAAGACACACAAACTTTAGACACTGGCCAACGTGACAGTTTATTTCCTGTTCATTTTTAACATGCTATCGAAATCGATAGTGAAAACACAAAAGTCGTGACAAATTCTGGGAATTCGCACTTCATCTAAAAGACAATGCACTTATGAGTATAAATGAAACACATTTCCTATAGTTTCGATATAAAAGAAGGAGCCATAAATGCTGTGCAATTATTTTAGTATTCATAGCTTTAGAAGAACTCGTGAAATAATAATATGGCTGACATCTCAATATCACTTCTAATTATTACTAGATTGAATCTAGTCATAATTTGATTGTGGAATGATCAGTGTTTCCTCTGACGTTCATGGTCTCGTGGGGCAATTCAAACTTTTTTTTAGGTTTGTCCTTTTTAGCAGTAGTGAAGTCTACATTTAGATGACATCCAGATGTAGAAATCTGAAAATATTTGTCAGTGACATAGACCTAGTCCAGATTGTATATTTATAGGTCTGGACTCTCCGCCATTTTGTTTTGTGTAACATGATCTCCCCTGTGATTCCACGTGACCTTTGACCTTTCCAACTGTCGTAAGTTACGGGGGCGCTGTTTTACTTGGCTTAATCTTTTTGAGTCCCAATGGAGAACAGGGCTGACACAGTACTTCGCCACCGGACTTGGCCCCGGATGATTCCCTTAAGTTGGGTCCATGTTCATCCTGCCAAGTTGGGTCCATGCCCATCCTGCCAAGTTGGGTCCATGTTCATCCTGCCAAGTTGGGTCCATGTTCATCCTGCCAAGTTGGGTCCATGCTCATCCTGCCAAGTTGGGTCCATGTTCATCCTGCCAAGTTGGGTCCATGTTCATCCTGCCAAGTTGGGTCCATGTTCATCCTGCCAAGTTGGGTCCATGTTCATCCTGCCAAGTTGGGTCCATGTTCATCCTGCCAAGTTGGGTCCATGTTCATCCTGCCAAGTTGGGTCCATGCCTATCCTGCCATCTTTGCTTCTTCGTCTACAGATCTCTCCTTGTTAGATTCGGTCTTCAAGCCTTCCTCTTCTCATGTAGGTTCCAGTCTAGAGTCTTGATAGTCTAGAGCCTGTCTTGCTAGTCTAGAGCCTGTCTTGCTAGTCTAGAGCCTGTCTTGATAGTCTAGAGCCTGTCTTGATAGTCTAGAGCCTGTCTTGATAGTCTAGAGCCTGTCTTGATAGTCTAGAGGCTGTCTTGCTAGTCTGGAGCCTGTCTTGCTAGTCTAGAGCCTGTCTTGCTAGTCTAGAGTCTGTCTTGCTAGTCTGGAGCCTGTCTTGCTAGTCTAGAGCCTGTCTTGCTAGTCTAGAGCCTGTCTTGATAGTCTAGAGCCTGTCTTGCTAGTCTAGAGCCTGTCTTGCTAGTCTAGAGTCTGTCTTGCTAGTCTGGAGCCTGTCTTGCTAGTCTAGAGCCTGTCTTGCTAGTCTAGAGTCTGTCTTGCTCTAGTCTAGAGCCTGTCTTGCAAGTCTAGAGCCTGTCTTGCTAGTCTAGAGCCTGTCTTGCTAGTCTAGAGCCTGTCTTGCTAGTCTAGAGCCTGTCTTGCAAGTCTAGAGCCTGTCTTGCTAGTCTAGAGCCTGTCTTGCTAGTCTAGAGCCTATCTTGCTAGTCTAGAGCCTGTCTAGCTATGCTGCCTGCTGTTCTTCGCATTGTGTGCCCAACTCACTCGTCTCATCTCTGCCCGTGGTCCCTTATGGGGGCATAGGCCACCAACCAGCTTCTTCCAGGCGTCTCGGTTCTGGGCGTGTCTCTCCAACTGTCCCCGCGTCTTGCCCATCTGCTTGGCATCTGCTCCCAAATCGCGGCGCCATGTATTCCTGGGCCGTCTTCTCTTCCTCTTTCCTTTTGGGTTTCCTTGTTATGTTGGATGCAGGCTTGCGAAGGGTGTGACCAATCCATCTCTAGCGTGTCTGAAGGATATCTACTTCACTACCTGGCCACATATGATCTATCCAGTAGGTAAAATAAATGCACTTTTATGATTTAAAAACAAAGAACTAAAAAATGTTCCTTCATATAGCATTGTGATCCAACTAAGTGTGAGGGCTTAAGAGGTTCAAATCCTTCTCTTCCAGAAGTATTGAACGAAAACCACACGTGTATGTTACTGTACTGTGACTTCCCATCAGGAACTGTTCATGAACAAATGGCTGGCTGCAGAAACTAGAAGATCGAACGATTAATACACAACACAGGCCTGTACTATTCTGTTTTTTTGTTCAGCATTAGTATAACAACCAATCCATAATTGTACAAGGGCCATAACTATGTCTAGAGTCTATAGACATGGGCAGAAATATTGCATTATTATCAGTATATTATGTTAACGAAAAAAACACATTTAATGTTGCAAGCTTGTCTTCACACACATACACGTATTTTAAAACACATATACCAAAATAAACCTACACGTTTGTGTGTGTGTGTGAGTAAAATGTCCTCCATTCATTAATTTATAAGTCTCCTTCACCCAAATAGAAAATAGATTTCAACAGGTGAAACACACAGTTAATAACCTACTAATCACCAATCGAAATGTGCACCACAAATGTCGAAATAAAATCTTCTCGCTAATTCTAGTCAACCAGAAACCAAATACACATCTTCTCCGTGGAATCTAAACAATAAACATTTCTGTCGCCTTTACTTTCATAGGCTTAACATAAATCACAAATAGTGAGGTGATAAATCAAATAAATTATGCGCTACACATCAGCATCAACAAATCGACATTTCCGAGGCTATCAATCAGACTATATTTAAAATAGAAACAACCAGAACAAGACTCACGTTGACGTCATGTCAAATGTTGGAAGTCATTAGACCACTCTTCATTTCTTAAAGTATTTCGTGTGGAAAAGCTGGAATCCATCAAAACTATTACATTATAATTGACGAGGCGATCACACACAGTGCTCCAGCCAACCTACTAAATCTATCCCCAGCCAACCTACTCAATGTAGCTTCAGCCAACCTACTATATCTATCCCCAGCCAACCTACTCAATGTAGCTTCAGCCAACCTACTAAATCTATCCCCAGCCAACCTACTCAATGTAGCTTCAGCCAACCTACTATATCTATCCCCAGCCAACCTACTCAATGTAGCTTCAGCCAACCTACTAAATCTATCCCCAGCCAACCTACTATATATATCCCCAGCCAACCTACTAAATCTATCCCCAGCCAACCTACTATATATATCGCCAGCCAACCTTCTAAATCTATCCCCAGCCAACCTACTATATATATCCCCAGCCAACCTTCTAAATCTATCCCCAGCCAACCTACTATATCTATCCCCAGCCAACCTACTATATCTATCCCCAGCCAACCTACTATATCTATCCCCAGCCAACCTACTATATCTATCCCCAGCCAACCTACTATATATATATCGCCAGTCAACCTTCTAAGTCTATCTTTACTCAACCTACTAAATCTATCCCCAGCCAACCTACTATATCTATCGCCAGACTAAATCTAGCTTCAGCCAACCTATTAAATCTATCCCCAGCCAACCTACTATATCTATCGCCAGCCAACCTACTAAATCTATCACCAGCCAACCTACTAAATCTATCTCCAGTCAACCTACTATATCTATCGCCAGACCAAATCTAGCTAACTAAATCGTTAACCGTAGGCCACAGAAACGGATGATCCTATAGATCACTAAATCTGAAAGGGAAAAATCTGATGTGATTGTTTGCTTCTCTAGTAGATTGAAGTCATGGCAATCTGTTTGGTTCAATCAAACATGGAATCATTCTCACTGACCTATAGGCATAGTCCACATTCATAATTATCATAATCATAAGGCGAATGTCTTCCAAGCCGAAAAACAAAATGCAATATCTTAAGTGGCTGCCAATACATAATTATAAATCAGAGACAGACAGACAGACAGACAGACAGAGCCAGAAGGATAGTAAACACTTTGAAAGAAATTGAGCAAGCTATTTTCTAAAGACTGTATCGCTGAAGCTAAGGAAAAAGATATTTTATTATTTAAGCCGTGCTGTATTTAATTATTTGCTCAACAAATCTAAGAATTTCCCCTTTTCCTAACACCAGTTTAACAAATCAACATAAATACAATAAATAACACTGGTAATCCAAAACTGTATACATTTACATGAGTGTTCTGGCAGAATTTTTAACGACCACTGCAATCATTAACATAAGCCGTGTCATCACAGGAATGTTATCTTGTTACAAATCCACCAGACGCATCCTTTCAATGCCATATTCTGCTAAAAATGACGTCTTTTTTATCCGCTTCCACATCCATCAGATGGTGATAAACCTGGTAGCTTTTGCTCTGTAAATAGTTCGATAGCTGTGAGTATTTATCCGCCGGATAGTCCAGCCTGAGCACTACATTGATAACTCCGATTGTGTAATTAGTCCAATCAATGGACTGAATGAGTTCATACTCTTGATCTGGCAGATTCACTACTAGAAGATCGAAGCTTGGCCTATTCACTAGTCGAAATAAGTCTTTAGGACGAATGTCAGAGGCAGAGAAAGAGACATTCTGAAATAAAAGTAAGGAAAAAAAGTTTAAGTAATACACAAAAAACATTGCGATGGGGAGAGAGGGAAAAATCATTAAGAGAGAGAGAAAAAAAAGGGAAATAGAGATACAGAGATAAATATATATATAAAGAGAGAGATTGAGAGAGAAAGAGAGATTGAGAGAGAGAGAGAGGTGAAAGAAATGAAAGATGTTAACGAACGATTTTTTAGTCCAAATTTTTTTTTATATTTTGAATTGTCTTTGATGATTGCAAAATGTCTATTTTAATATTCAAACGCTAAATCTCAAACCATGAAGAGCAAGATAAGTATAACACTAGATATTATAGTTGCAGTCAGTACAATAGTTGTGACTCAGCTAATAACTTACAGCGAAGTCAATACAAATCATGTCAACTCGACTGATTAACAGTGCAGAGCGATCACATTCCTCTATCACTTAGTCTGTTAAACCGTTGGGTCACCACGCACGATCTGTCTGCCTCTTCTTTAACCTGGCACTATTAGAAGGTCTTTGCGAGCTTTGAAGACCTTGCTATATGGCTATAAAGTTTCAGCTTGCGTTTTTTTGGCAGTAGTTAGCGGGGCCTGTTAAACCGTTGGGTCACGTTAACTGAAGGAAGGTCTTTGCGAGCTTTGAGGACCTTGTGATATGGCCATAAAGTTTCAGTTTGCGCTTTTGATGGTAGTTAGCGGGGCCTGTTTCTGTCTTCATGTGTGATGCGGTCTAATGTAGGCGATATCATAGAATCTTTAAAAGCAGTCAATTCCATTGCAGGACAATTCACTTCATTAAAACATAACAAATTCGATAAGTAGAAATGGCTACAAAGTAAGCCTCGAATGTAAAGCTTTTATTCTTTTAATACGTGCAAGCTTTAGCAGTTTTTCTAAATTAGCTAATAGCCAACACGTACCCGTCTATTGTTGTTGGTGCATAAGGCCTACAAGTGTTTTCAATGTATTGGTCTCTACAATGCAACTAGCAGTTAAGTCTGACAGGTAAAAAATTGATTGCCATATTGATTTTGCGCTCATTTCTTTTGACTAGAAATCCTATCCAACAAAAGGAAGTAACTACCAGCTTGTTTCATCTAGTAAGGCTTACCTCCCCTTTAACAAAACGTAGCCACAGAGTTATGCATAAATAAAATGTTTCTGAATTTAACACGAAACAATTCACAAAGTAAACTTTGCAGTAAAGAGTCCTAGAGTCAATTTATCATTTACTTGGGATGAGAATGATCTTTAAGAGTCAAAAAGTAAAAAAAAAAATATTGTGTGTGGAAATGAGTAGATGTGTGTATGGTATTATAGCACCAATGTTTATTAAAAGCAAAATTTTTGAACGCGTTTTCTTTATTGCCCTGATTGTAAGTTTATGGAGTGGTTTTGTTATGCTGGTGTAACGTTTGTTGAGATTCTTCTGTGTTCCCCTGTTTAGGGTGAGTATCTAAGGCATGACTGCATTTCGCAGTTGTTTCGATGCCATAGTATACTAGACCTTTTTAGTTTGTCTTTACTTTTGTCTTGACAGGGAGTTAGTATGGGATTCGAAGTCTACACTAGATACTTATCATACTAGAGTCGAGTCAGCAGTGTGTTGTGTTGTGATTGTGAACATAATTGTGCTACGTAGTGGGACAGCAAGGTGGAGAGATGATTATTGAAGTAATATAACAATTATGTTGTAAAACGTGTAACTACAAGGATATTACTTCATCAATTTGTCATCATAAAGTCTATTCATCTCATTAAACATTTATATTGTTAATATCTTGTTGACTGTTTATTGCAGGCACGAAGGTGCCTGTTGAATGTCAGGGGCCAGGGCAAATGAGCTAAGGCTTTAACACAACCCTGACAGATGTGTGTATATGTGTGGAGATGAGTAGATGTGTGTATGTGTGTGGAGATGGGTAGATGTGTGTATGTGTTTGGAGATGGGTAGATGTGTGTATGTGTGTGGAGATGGGTAGATGTGTGTATGTGTGTGGAGATGGGTAGATGTGTGTATGTGTGTGGAGATGGGTAGATGTGTGTATGTGTGTGGAGATGGGTAGATGTATATATGTGTGTGGAGATGGGTAGATGTGTGTATGTGTGTAGAGATGGGTAGATGTGTTTAAATGAGAAAATGTGTGTAGATGTGAAGGTATACGTAGATGAGTAAGTGTGTGTTTGTGTATGTAGGTATGAGTAATGTGTAGGTGTAGACCTATACAGTTGTAGATGTGTATAAAGTAAACAAGTCTAAAGATGTACGTATATAAAAGTTGTAGATGTGTATAAAGTAAACAAGTCTAAAGATGTACGTATATAAAAGTTGTAGATGTGTATAAAGTAAACAAGTCTAAAGATGTACGTATATAAAAGTTGTAGATGTGTATAAAGTAAACAAGTCTAAAGATGTACGTATATAAAAGTTGTAGATGTGTATAAAGTAAACAAGTCTAAAGATGTACGTATATAAAAGTTGTAGATGTGTATAAAGTAAACAAGTCTAAAGATGTACGCCTATAAAGTTGTAGATGTGTATAAAGTTAACAAGGCTAAAGATGTACGTATATAAAAGATGTTAAAGTGTTTAGATCTTTTTTTATTCCCCTTTGCATTTGTGTCCACTGGATGACCCTGACAGTTGTACCAGACAGGAGAACGACCAAGCCAAAAAGATAATAGAATATAATAATAATAATGAGTCTCGTGATCTGAAAAGATTTTGGTTATTGGGAAAGTGTGTATGTGTGTGCGAGAGAGAGAGCGAAAGAGAGAGAGAACGAAAGAAGGGGGTACTTGTACAACATTCTAACTTAATCTATTTGAAAATCTGGATCCAGTGGTCAAGATAGATAAATGTTTGGGGTTATGTGGGGTACGAGAGATATCAGTGACATGAAGTTTCTATGTCAACATCTAAGCCGAAGCATGGCAGGTGGAACCAAAAACAAAAACTGTCCAGAACTGTAGCACAAAACAAAAACTGTCCAGAACTGTGGCACAAAACAAAAACTGTCCAGAACTGTCGCACAAAACAAAAACTGTCCAGAACTGTCGCACAAAACAAAATATGAACAAAGTGGAGAAGAGTTTAATTTGATCAACAAAATGATGGACTAGAAACTTCACTGTTCATTTTTGTAGACTCAAAAAAACAAAAGATTTACTGCTGCAGGGGTAAACGACTGCATAGAAAATACGAAAAACATGCAGATATGTAACCCTGCCGGACCAAGTAAAACAAAGAACGTTTGGGCCACGAGGCCTTCATCCGCTACAAAACAAAACAAAAAATAATAAACAATTAACACAAAATAGTCTTAAGTTAACTTATCTGTATTTTTGTGTGTAGCACTAGTTATTGGGTGATAGATTGTAAACAAACATTTCCCATGGAGAGGAAGATAGGGCAAAAACAAAGGTGTGTGTGGGGGGGGGGAGGGAGAATACAATGTTTCTGATCTAAACAATTTGAACACGTTAATCAATCCATGATAAACATTCTATTGATGTGTTCTTCTGAGAAAACATAAGCACTTTAACCACAACTTAAATGTGATGCGTGACGAAAGAAACTTCCAGGAGATTGAAACATTAGATTAAATCTGATTGGTACGCAGCACATGCCCCCACCCCTCCCTTCCAGACAAAGTAGGCATACCCCTCCTCACAGAAAGAGAAATTGCTAACTTCACAAAGAATATGCAGGGTTCTTCCCCCTTGCGTTCTTGTGACAGTAAGTATGAGAAAGTACATTTCTAGATATTGTAATAGATTTTAAACGCACGTTTTGAAATGTAAGTTCAATGAAGTGAAAATCTGAGTTTTAATTCTCTCCACGCATTACCTATTTCCTACTAGGATTAATAAAACAGTCTTGATTCTCAGAATTAATTTTAGAAAACATTGTTTAATGCCTTTGAAGGACATCCAATTTATATTCCCGACACGGCTTTTGTCCGCATGATATGTGGCAAAATATGGGGGTCTCAACTGGGTCTGCTTATTCAAGTGAAATATTGGACTCATCCTATATATTCGTATTTGAAACAAGGAGCTACAGAATAAAGGCTACCGAAAGAAAAGTTTTAAAAGTTGTTTTTATTTTATCAAGGGATATTTAAAACAAATCTTCACGCTTTGATTTTACTGCTTCAGTTAGGGTTAACTCAGTCACTTGGAGCACGAGATAGGCAAGCATATAAGAAATGTTGCCATGGCCAATGAATTTTGGAAGATGAATGCAGAATTAGAGAGGAGGATTCTTTCCACGAAGTTGAGATGCTATACAATGAACCAAGGTACTACCTACAAAGACCGCACCACTAATGAGAATATTCGAAACAGGGTCACAATGGCAATAGAGGAACACGAAGACCTGCTGACCTCTATTAAAAAAACTCAAGCTAAGACTTTACTGATGTCCTCGGTACCAGGAAAAAAAAAAGAAGAGGCAGACAGAGAAAGCGACGAGAAGACAAGATAAAAGAATGGACGGGTCTGCCATTGATAGAGATTCTAGTCAAGGAAATAGAATGAATTGTGAAAGACGGTCGACGGATCATGTGTGGAACTTTAACGGTCCAACAGACTAAACAATAGGTGATTAATTAATAGGATAATTTTTTGATTGATTCATGTGTTGTCATCGATAATGAATAATTTTGCATAATTACATCTTCATCCGAGCACTGAAGGTGGGAGACAAATCGTGTAAAAGAATCCCCCCAGACAGACGAAGAGAGTTAATCTAAGCTTTGTCAAACTAGTTCTTCCTTACATAAATGCAGCATATTATGGTAGGAGGAAGACACGACAAGGCTTTACGTTGTATTTTTGCCCGAGGCAAATGCAAAGACATCGCCATCACATAATAACACGTTTAAGATACTCAATCGGTGATCTGCAATCTACGGCCCACGGGCCACATCCTGCCCATAGTAGTCAATAAGCCTCTGAAGTTCAGTTCCATTGGGCGATTTTTTTTTTAGAAGATGCGACCATGACACATGTATTTGGCCCCAAGGCCGAAAAAAATGGTTGGGGACCACTGCAATAAATCGAAAGAGGCTTTGATCTCAAATCCATTAAGAGTCACTAGACCTTGAACTCAATATCACTGAATGAAAGTCTTAGTACTGTCGAGTCGATTCTTTGTCGAGTTCGTGACAGTGTAACGTTCGCACTGTTTCTGTAAATAGATCAAGACTTGTTGATGTTATTTACACATGAACTATAAACGATAAGGCTTGGGAACTGACTTAAAAAAAAACAAGAGTCACGACGTTGTGCCCCAGCGACATTGAGAAATTGTTACCCCCCCTCTCTTAGTTAGTTGAACTGTTGGGGCACCACACAAACGATCTTCTATGATGATATTTGTAAAGTCTGTGAAAGGAAAATACTTCGTCTTTTGTCTAGAACTCGAAATCTAATTCTATCGTGACTCCCCAACTCTCGCCTTTTCCTGTTTAAACATTAAAAAAAAACTACTTTGGTTCTAAATTAATGTCCAATACATTGCCCTGTCCTACATCTACTAGCAAGGTACCCTGATGTCTACTTGTACTAGCAAGGTACCCTGATGTCTACTTGTACTAGCAAGGTACCCTGATGTCTACTTGTACTAGCAAGGTACCCTGATGTCTACTTGTACTAGCAAGGTACCCTGATATCTACTTGTACTAGCAAGGTACCCTGGTGTCTACTTGTACTAGCAAGGTACCCTGATGTCTACTTGTACTAGCAAGGTACCCTGATATCTACTTGTACTAGCAAGGTACCCTGATGTCTACTTGTACTAGCAAGGTACCCTGATGTCTACTTGTACTAGCAAGGTACCCTGGTGTCTACTTGTACTAGCAAGGTACCCTGATGTCTACTTGTACTAGCAAGGTACCCTGATGTCTACTTGTACTAGCAAGGTACCCTGATGTCTACTTGTACTAGCAAGGTACCCTGATGTCTACTTGTACTAGCAAGGTACCCTGATATCTACTTGTACTAGCAAGGTACCCTGATGTCTACTTGTACTAGCAAGGTACCCTGATGTCTACTTGTACTAGCAAGGTACCCTGATGTCTACTTGTACTAGCAATGTAGGCCTTCCCTGACACCGGATGGATAGTATGCTCTTTACAACACGGCCATTGGGGAGGTCTCATATAAAACCATTATGTTACTAAACAGTCTGTAGTGGCTGTATAAATAAATTTGTTGCTGATAAATTCTCTCTTTTTTTTTTTCGATATGAGTTCAATATTTTCTTCTCCAATTTTAAAATTTGTACAAAAAAGTCAAAGTTGAAGAACGAACTTGTGACAGATATTTCAAATAACTTTTTTTTATAGGCCAAGAAATAACATTAAAATATTTTTTTTAAACTAGGCAAAGCTGTTAATGAAATCTTCCCTCTTCCTAAAAGTTTCGTTCTTTTCGTAGCATCATTACCATGCTCTTCTGCTTAGCTTTTTAATTACTAGAAAACGTTAGAAAGTTGACTAACAAGATAATTTAAATGATAATAGTATAGTCTACAAATTATACAAAAATATACCTTATACAATTATTGTACTACTATTCTATGTTTATGACTCGGAGACTCCTCAAAACAAATAAGCCTAATCTTTACGATTTTAAATGAGGCATAGATTGGAGAATCCTAGCAATGTAATTGAGATCCTACAGAAGGATCCTAGGTATCACGTTTAAAGACCGCATCACAAACGAAGAGATTAGAGACAGGGTTACTACAGCGATTGGACCCCATGATGACCTGCTAACTATGTTAAATAGCGCAGACTAAGACTCTTTGGCCACAATACAAGGTCTTCATGGCTCGCAAAGCCTTTCCTTCAGGGAACAGTACCAGGAAAAAAGAAGAAGAGACAGACAGAGACAGCGATGGGAAGACAACATAAAAGAATGGACGGTCCTGCCATTGAAAGAGATTCTATTTAGGGCAAAAGACAGACGAATGGAGAATGATAATCAATGGGCCTAGTGTCCAACAGACTTAAGGGATAGGTGAAGGTGAAGAACAGATTGATGGAACAAAAAAACTTTTACAAATTTTACAAATATTACGTTTAAATATAGAGAGACGTCACACGAATAACATTAATTAATAAACAAATGACGTCATGAATTTTAATCCGCTTCAACTGCACAAGAAAATCTCCAATAAGAAGTTATGAGTTTCTTACCGTTGAGTCGAGGCGCAGGTTAAGATTCCACAAGATGGCTCTCCTGTTCTTGGCGATCAAGATGTCTGCTTTCTCCTCAGACTTCTCCACCAGAACTCCATCCCAAGACCTCTCCCTCTCAAAGAACAGACTCACTGAATCAGTTTCACCATCTCCGGCACCAATCTCTACAAAGAAACCATCCTTCTGATTAGAGGGAAAAAACAAACAAAGTTAATATAATGATCTCAACTCTGTCTTATCTTATCTTATCTTATCTTCGGTCTTATAATAAAAAAGAAGGATTTTCAAACAGTTCATTGATTTTTATCAAATCTTATAAATTACAGACGTCACTTTAAAAAAAAGAAAATGATTATGTCCTAAGCGTGTCCCTAGGCCAATCTAGTCATGCATGTTGACCTTAAACTCTGCCAAGTCAATGGTTTTCCTGGATGACTCAGGCAACCCATTCCATACTCTAATATCACTAGGGAAAAAGGAGCATTAGTACAAATTTGTCCTAACATATGGAACTGGGAATGTGCCTTTATCTTTGTGTCTTTTACATAGACTCTAGCATTATTTTAGATTAATTTGTTTCACAAAATCTAAATCTAAATCTTGAAAATAACTGACTACCTTTATAAAGTAATATCAAAACACATAAAAAATGAGCAAAAATAAGTCTACATTCTACACTAAACAACTCTATATTTGTCACACTTAAATCAAATAACACACAAAATCCTATCAAATTACAAAGGAAAAAAACAACAAAAAAAAAAAGACGACTAAATTAATGCACACTCAGAAACAAAATTCTAATTTATAATAATGTAGGCTGAATTCGTAATCACCCCCCCCCCCCAAAAAAAAAAGTTAAATCAATTTATTTTCAGAAAATGCCGAAATTCAGATTCTAAGATTGTCTATTCAAGGGCGTAGCATCTTTGTTTTGGTAATGTGGGCTTAGATGATTTTAATACATGCAGGCCAAGCCCTAAATAGCAAGGTTTTTGATGTACGCGAAGTATTTTAACAGACCTGATAATTATTTATTGTTTTGTTTGCACGTCACTGACCTGTGTGATAATTTCTCCCAGGCCCATTCTTGGATCAAGTCACTGACCTGTGTGATAATTTCTCCCAGGCCCATTCTTGGATCACGTCGAAACTTTACACAACTATTGTTTGTGCCTAACAAAATAGGAATAAAAACAAACAATTAAATATTTTGTTTGATTTCGAAAAGGGGAAATAAATTCTACTTTACTGATACATATCGCTGAAAAGTTCTTCTCCTCAGATCTTCTCCTCAGATAAGATTTTTTTTAAAGAGTATATTTAACTTGTTTAATTTCTTAAAATTTGACAATTAAGGGCCATTATCTGTGCCGAGCTATGAAGCTAGGGAAAGAGAATCAATCTTTAAGTAGACACATTGACCTTACGTTACGGTTTTCGAACCTGTCAAATTAGCTGATTTCTGGCTAAACCAAAAGAATTGGGGGTGGGAAAAGTGTGTGTGTGTGTGGTGGGGGGGATTGCTTGAACTTGATCATCACTGGCTGTAGCTTGGGATCGATATGTTCCATGTTGTTCTGTCTTCGATCACGCAATATTGATTTACGGAGCCCATGAGTTCAATAGGCAGATCAAGTTTAGGAACAAGTCTAAAGCTAATCATTACCCTAATACTTGGAACAAGGAGTCGGGACAAGCTGGAGAACTGGCGAATCTGTGTCAAACTAGGGAAATGTAAAGATGTCAAGCGACTGCTGTGTTTTTAGTAAAAAAAAATTTTTGTAAAATAGTTTACATGTTACGGATGTTCCTTCAGAGTTAAAGATAATCTAGTCCAAACCTCCCGCATGAAGACGTGGGATGGCAGCGGGCAGGGTATGAAGCCTGGACCATCGAGACAACAGAACGACAGTCCAGCGCGCATACCGCACGACCAGACAGCCTACATGGGAGAGACTGCTTCAGTATACATTTTATAAATCAATAAAAATCAATTTTTATCTTTCTATCTATCTATCTATCTATCTATCTATCTATCTATCTATCTATCTATCTATCTATCTATCTATCTATCTATCTATCTATCTATCTATCTATCTATCTGTCAGTACGTTTGTTCGTCTGTCTTAAGGTTTATCTGACGGTCTTCCTTTTTTTTGTTTGGATAAACATATCCAACAAGCAGTCTCTGGTCAACTGGTCTCTAACCAAATGGTCTCTTAGTCATTGACGCGATTCGAAACATCTAAAGATTTAACCCAAATATTTCATAATAAAAAATCTCTTCAAAGTCTGACTAGACGTCAGGTATTCAAAGTCATGTACTGGTACTGTTCAGATTTAAAAAAAAAAATTAATCAAGAAACCTCTAGGGTAGGACTAACTCGAAATAGATCGACGTTTTGCACAGCTGGAGTGTAATGCAAGGGAGACAACCTTTTCAGAGATGTATTACTTTACTATTGTTTAATCACTCTATCTACTTTTTAGCGGCCCCCGAAAGGGGAAAAGACGCTATTAGTTTTGTGTGGAATGTCTGTCCATCCGTCCCGTTTAGATCTCGTAAACTAGAAAAGATAGTGAAAATCCGACATCATAATATTTGACAACATTCAAAGTTCTGATGCAACGGCTACTTTTTTCTTTTCTGAAAGCGAAAAATCTAATTTTTTTTATACCCCTCACGCAAGCAGTTGTTTTCATTAAAATACACTTCTTTTACAACTATTCACTATTAATAGTAATAAACACGGAAGGCTCTTTAGTAGGATAGACTACTATATACCATATTTTTAACATATTTATGCAAATGGTTTTAGATTTTTTGTCCAAAAATATTTGTTTTCATTTATATTGCTAAGTTGAGTAATTTCTGTCATACTAATTACTACATTTACACACACACACACACACACACACATATTTACTATTTTTAAAGACAAAAAATCTATTTAGTATGCAAATAAGTTGGACATAATTTTAAACAGCAATTAATAAGTAGTGTTTCATAATTATCTCGTGAACAATAGTACCACGACATGGGTACTAGAAACTGAACTTAAGGAATTTTTTTTTTTTTTACGGAAATGTTGTAATTATTTTATACTTGAGGAATAAGAGATTGACCTTTTACAAAACAATTAGAGATCAATTAGATATTCATTATAAGACATCAGGTAGGCCAGGTTCACATCTAACTTCACATTCACTTCACCAGTCCATTGGTCTGCTGGACCGCTGGGGCACCACACAAGATCTGTCAACCTTCTTTCTCTATTCTTCTCAGTCATTTGTCTTTGATAGAATTTCATTCTGATGCTCTTTCTGAAAATATTGAAACCTGCCTTTTTACCTGCCTGAATGGACCACTTAGGGGGCCGATTTTGAGTTTGTGTTTCCACATAATTTGTCTTTGTATCCTTGATTAAACTAATTTATTTGCATTAAGTTTGACTATTTTCATTCCTGATATATAAACAAATAGCCGTTATATGCAAATCAGTGTATGGTTTTCCTCATAAATATCAATATACAATGGTTTTTTTTACAAAGCTTATCGTCTGTCTGTCCGTCTGTCTGATACAAATTGTGTACACATTATTTCTCCCACTTCCCATTGGGTCAAGTTGAATTTTTGCTCAAGTATTCATAGTTGATAACAATACGTGAGTTATTAAAAAAATAACAGCTAACCAATTAAATAAAAAATTAGGGACTCGGGTTAATTAATTATTTATATATTTTTTAGTTTCTTCCCCCTAGAATGCCTAGATAAGCTTTGTATTTTTAAAAAAGTTTTTTTTTTTTTTTTAAATACATTGCTTGTTGAGCTATCAAAATGCCCTTCAAAGAGAGAGATTATTGTAAGGTATAGTACAATGAATGGAGACAACAGCTTACACTTCATGGTACAGCCAATCATTGTCTACATTATCGAGGATTAGAAGTTTTAAGATAGCAAGAACGTGAGATTATTTAATATGCAATGACCGATGGATAAGGAACTCCAGACACACATTAGAGAGCTAGATTGGGAAAGACAGAGAGAGTTAGATAGACATTAGAGGACAGCCAGAGAGAGAGCCAGATACACATTAGAGAGATAGATTGGGAAAGAGAGAGTTAGATAGACATTAGAGGACAGCCAGAGAGAGAGCCAGATACACATTAGAGAGCTAGATTGGGAAAGACAGAGAGAGAGTTAGATAGACATTAGAGAAGAGCCAGAGAGAGCCAGATACACATTAGAGAGCTAGATTGGGAAAGACAGAGAGAGAGTTAGATAGACATTAGAGGACAGCCAGAGAGAGAGCCAGATACACATTAGTGGAGAAACGGAGACATAGATATTTGTGGAGACAAGCAATATTACACACAAATGTTAAGAAGATTCTAAGCAAAAGTGTAAGTGTAAGCAAAAGTGATAGGGATTAGAGTAAGAGAGAGAGAGAGAGAAAGAGAGAGAGAGAGAATAATAGCGAGAGAAAGAGAGAGAGTGAGAGAAAGAGATGTCGAGATAGAGAAAAAAAGAGACAGAGAGGAAAAGAAAGAGAGGGAGAGAAAGAGAGACAGAGAAGAAAAGAGAGAGATAGCGAAAGAGCGATAGGGTGAATGAGAGAGAAAGAGAGTATAAACTAAATAAAATGATCAGTATTACAGTTCTTAAAACACCTGCATGTATAATGAAGTGCAGTGTTAACATAATCCTCCCAATAAATGACACCTTATAGCCCCGAGACAATATTTAAGTATCCTCTCGGAGGGATACTTATTAGCTGGGATCGCGAGTTAAAGTCGATGACGATGGTAATTTTTTGAGATCAAAGTCTGAACACAAGATAGGCTGAGCAACGAAAAACTAGGATAATACGAGCCTGTAGGATGTCACAGCCTATTCCCATTGTAGCAAAAATGAAACACCCCCCTGGTTCTGCACCATAGTTTACTCTCAACTTTAAATCAAACACTAAAGGAAATAAAAACAAGTAAAATTTAAAAAAAAAAAACTTTTTAGGGCTAAATTTATAATAAGTGACATTGCGGCAATATTTTGAATCAAAAATGCATTTTCTAGTAGATCTAGACTAAAAACAATAAATTACAACTAAATATGTGAGTGGAAATCTTTGTATTAGTTGTTTATAGTTGCCGAAACTTCCCTGCTAGGGTCCAAGCACTTTTCTGAACCATTTTAGGTGAGAGGAGTTTCCTAACTGCATGTTCAAAAGCAACAAAAATAATTGTTACTCCAGTCTGTATTCGAACTCAAGCCACCACGATGAAAGGCCGACTTGTTAGCCACTAAGCTATCCAAGTACTTATAAAAGTAGAAGATTGTATAGTCTTAGTTTTAAAATTTTAACTAAAGACCAAATTCTCTACAAAAGCTTAGTAGGCCCTACTGTCTCTATTTAAAACAAAATAAATTAATTACTACTCATTAATTAACTAAATGGTTGTTTTTTTCATTGATTTGTGTGTTGCAATCCACAGTATATAATTGTGCAAAGTTTCAACTTGATCCGAGAATATGAAGTGGGAGAAATAACGTGCACAAGATTCCACCCAGACAGACAGAGAGAGTTGATATCATTTTTGTATATCATTTTTGTAATAATAAAAATGGTCTCCTGGAGCATTTGAAGTTGAAAGTATTGACTTAGGTTTTCAGAAGTGTCCAGATTTATGTCTCAATGTTTTTTTAAATTCATTATTTCAAAGGACGTAAGTGAATGTCCTGTCTGGCCCATGTCACTCCAAGCAACAGACACTGCCTGGCTGGGCAGTCATCAGGGGGCGCAGACTTTCACTCTGTTGTATTCTTGGTGCCATGTTTTCTTTTTCTAAAATCAATTTCAATGAATACACTGTGTGTGTGTGTCGAGCTCATGGCGAGTGCAGTTATAAAACAATAAAACAAGCAATACTGTTTTACAAACAAAGCTTATCGAAAGGAAGGATCCGCTAAATACTACCATTTATCTGAAAATTACAAACAAAATTACTAATAACAACAATTAATTAACTCATTGGTTATAATTTTTTATTGATTCATGTCTTGTCAGGCTAAATGAATAATTGTGCAAAGTTTTATTTTGATCGGCGAGCGGGTAATGGGAGAGAAAACATGTTCAAACTTTTTACCAGACAGACTCATCACCAACTTGTATAATATGCATCCTCCAATGTCTCTCACAATTCTTTATCGACCACCCCACTCGATCTTAGTTTAACTTTGTGTGACAGTGCGTTGTAGACGCCAGGAGAATGTATTTCGGAAGCTCAGAATGTTTGAAAAACGTTTGACGCTTGGGTGAATCCCCCGACCTTACAGACCCCAGTTGGATAATAAGTGAGGAGCACGCGAATGTAAACTTTTTGGTTTCGGGGCTCATCACCTGGTTAAAGTTTGAGAACACTGATCTAGTACGTAACAGTTTTATTCATGTAGCACTTCTTGAAGTCGTGCTAGAATAACACAAAGATTGATACTGACCCGGGGGGGGGGGGGCATGTTTTGTATATAGCTGTGTTGTTTTGTGTTTCTGTCCCAAAACCAAGAGGTGGTAAACATACAACGGGGGGAGGGGGGAATACTGTTTGTTGCTTTGCTAACAGCTTGCATACTGGGATGTCTTATATTATATAATATAGACGTTATTAATGAGAATTGATTGATGGCCGTCAATGGGTAAGTGCTTGATGGGAGACATTCTATGTGAAGCTGGTAGAGTGAATATAGTCTTGGTTTGAAGTCTGGTTTAGATTTCAGTACGAATTAATATGTATATATACAAATACATTGTTTTATGGACTACTTTTGAATTTAAAACATAAACTTGTCTGTAAAAGTCAACCATTTTGTTTTATGGGTTACTTTTGTCTTTAAAAATCTACCGTTTGTTTTACGGGCTAATTTTGTCTTTAAAACTCTTCCAATTGTTTTATGGATTACTCTATTCTTTATAAGTCTACCATTTGTTTTATGGACTACTTTTGTCTTTAAAACTCTACCACTTGTCTTCTAGACCAGTGATGCCCAACGTAATTCGACCTGCGGGCCATTTTAATTTCCGACACTCGTGTCGCGGGCCACATGAATGAAAACGTAGGCCTACAAAAACGATAGACTTGAAACCCGTAGATCCTGTGCTTAATTAATTAATGGGATATTTGAAATGTATATTTTTTTTCCCCGCCTCAGAAGCTTCATTTCAGTACTAAAAATATCAGCAACATTGGGCTTCATCTCTGTACTTAGAATATGTGCTAGTTTTACAACCGAGTCATTTTCCTTTCTCTTTTTGGTAAAATATTCCCATCAATCCTCCAATTTCTAGGCTTAGTTTAACAAATTTTTATTCGCGGATCAAACCAAGAAAGCCGTCATATTTGTTTTATAATGTTTATGTTTTTTTTTTTTTTTTTTTTTTTAATAGCCACACTTTCTTTATAAAACAAATATGTTGCTGTTGATCTATTATCATGTTCCACAAAAAAGTAAAGAACCATTCCTTTTTCCTGGTTGAAAAAGTACATTCTACACTCAAACACCTATTTCATAAACCCACAAATGTTAAATGTCATGGCACCAATAAATCAGGAGAAAAATTAAGGGCTCCAAGCCCCTAACGTAAGTACAGATACATTTTTGCACCTTCTAATTCTTTTTTTTTTTTTTTTTTTTGGAAAAAGGGGGGATTTTCGGCGGGCCGGATGGAATCACGTCGTGGGCCGGATCTGGCCCGCGGGCCGTACTTTGGGCATCACTGTTCTAGACTATTTTTATGTCCAATCTCTCTCCCGTTCGATAATTATTTTTCTTCAAACAATAGTAACGCACTTTATGTCCCATGCTGAAGTAGCCTGGCTTGTTGTTGACACCGTTATTGATGATGTCGTTGATTCACTTATACAGAGTACAGGGCCTCCAGAAGTCAATGGTAAACATAAAAGAAGCCTAGCATCAGGGTTGGTAGATTGACTTGTTTTGTTTTTTCACGTAAGTAATTCTAAAGCGCATTGTCAAGTGCACACAACCCCTAGGCCCTAGTACGTATTATGTTAAAGGTGTTCACACTAAAGCGTAACCACAGTAATCTTCTCCTTGTGTACACTTTGATTTGTACAAATTATATCAACTCTATCTGTCTGTTTCTCTGTCTGTCTGGTACAATTTCAACACACATTATTTTTCCCGAAAGGGCGTAGCCAGAATTTTTTTTTTTGGGGGGGGGGATTTTTTTTCTCTCCCCCCCCCATATATATATATCCCGAAAGGGTGATGTCGGAATTTAGTGACTGATTGGTTTATTTTAGATGAGATTTTAATACTAAACCATCAATTGCCCCAGCGTAGCCAAGGGGTTTTGAGTTTTAACCCCCCTTCAGCGGGGTTTGAAACTAAAAAATATCTCATTTATATTTTTAAAAAAGCAAATTATAGACTCAAAATACTATGAGTGTAGCCAAGGAGGGTTTTGAGTTTAAACCCCCCTCCAGTGGCGTTTGAAGCTAAAAAATACCTCTTCAATATAAAAAAAGACAGATTTTAGGAGACAGTTATAGAGATCGGGTCTAAATCAAGGAAATCCTATGCCGAACAGGAAGACGACCTCTTAGTAGGGTTGTGACGGAGCGTCGCATGAGGTTTGCGGGACATGTTCACCATCAAAATGAATTACGCATAATAAGAGTTGCGATGAAATCCTAGTACAACTTGGCGCCACACTTTCATGGAGGTCCTCAGAGCATGAAGGAAGAGGCTTCAGACATTGCCAGTGACAGATTTTTGGGGAAACAGCTTGCCGCCTAATTCGCCGAACGGCGCGGGAATGTTTAAGTCAGTAGGAAAAGCACATTAGGTTTTTGAAAATAAAACATTTTTAATAACAGGATAATGCACTGGAGATACCTCAGAATATGCATTTAGTTGGCTCTCAATATCGGAAATAGTCCTTGGCAGCGGGGCTCCACCCCGCTCTGGCGGAGCTCCCAGCGTTTCCCCGGATCTCTTTGCTGGCAAGAGCGGGGAGTCTACAATTTTTCCATCAACTCCAGGAAGAACATTTTCTAGGTCAAATAAACGTCTTCCAAAAGAAAGAAGGGTCAGAATGTAATAAAGATTAATTATGTGTGTGTGTGTACACACACACACACATACACACACACATACATACATACATACATACATACATACATATATATTATTTATATAATTTATTTATTTCGCCCTCTGAATAAAAATCTTCGCTACGCCCATGATATATATATACCTATGTATTTGTGAAGAGCAAGACTTTATACAGTGCTAGAAATATCATTACCACAGTTTGTGATTTGCGCTTGGAATCATTTAGTACGCTCTACTGCTTTACAGTTTGAATAATTGTTTACAGTTTGAATAATTGGTGTGCCTTTTGAGCATTGAAAGAGTGCAAGGTAGGTTAAACAGCGCGTAACGTTATAGTTTATAAGGGGAGGGGGGGGGGTTATCATTATGTTCTGTTGCAATACGAAGACTAATCACAACCTCAGACAGGCTATTCCATAGAAGAATACAAAAAACTTGGAGGGGGGTCGACATATACATTCCATAGAACAGTGTTACCCAAGCTTTTTCTGGCTGGGGGGTCAAATAAAGTTCGTCACTCGTGTCACTGGTCGCATCGCTACCCTTTCTAAAAGTGTGCTACCCTTTCTCAAAGTGTGCTACCCATTCTCAAAGTGTGCTACCCCTCCTCAAAGTGTGCTACCTTTTCTCAAAGTGTGCTACCCTTTCTCAAAGTGTGCTACCTTTTCTCAAAGTGTGCTACCTTTTCTCAAGGTGTGCTACCTTTTCTCAAAGTGTGCTACCTTTTCTCAAAGTGTGCTACCCTTTCTCAAAGTGTGCTACCCTTTCTCAAAGTGTGCTACCCTTTCTCAAAGTGTGCTATCCTTTCTCAAAGTGTATCGTTGAGTCTTTGAGACTTCATGATGTTCTGTTGGCAGAAGTTCCGGGCTACCAGCCCTGCCTCAAAGTGGCGCCCGGAATTTCTGAGTAAACGACTAGGCCAAATGATAAAAACAAAAACTCCCTTGGGAGTAACTAAGGGGCGCGATTGGGTTCCCATTGCACTAAAGGGGTTGTAAAAGAGCTCCCATGATCGTGTCAACAATCCAAGCGCCGTTACTCAGAGGACCGTTTCAACAGAGGCAAAACCCGGACGGTTAGCCTGGTAAAGCACAAGGAAATGTAGGAGGTTTAGTTTGGCCTTAACGCGTGAGTCATGAGTGTCCATATCACTGGAAATAGCAATGTTGGCAATTCATACATTAGATTCGTCCTTCGCCAGACAGAACTTCTTGTTCAGTCAGGCTGGTAAAAGAGTTTTATGAGTCTTGACTCAAATTTTAATGACAGATCAAGCTGGTAGGCAGAAGTCCCGATAGCACTGAGTCACGTGACAGATATGGCCCACGGACCGTAGCTTGTGCATCACTGCCCTAGAAATACCAACGTGACGACAGCTAGCAGTGGTGATCAAATATTTGGCTAGATGCTAATCCTAAATTAAATCTGTAGACTTGAACTCATGTTCTTTGGTTAAGAGGTGTTTAATTCAGCACTAAACTCTCACGAGGTTAAATAACTATTTATTTCTAACAAGTAGATCTAGTGTTTGAATGATTTTTGTTTATTGAAGTGATTTATTTCTTACCTTGTGTTTCAAGAGTTGGTCAATAATTACGGACTGGCCTCTTGAGAAATCTCTTTTCTGAGGCTGCACCAGATTGTATTCCTGGAGCTGTCCGTACTGGGGTTTCTGCCTCGCGTCGAAAGTTTGATCATCTTGGATATCCGACATCACAGTCATACTGCTCACGTGACGCCATCGCAGGGTCACGTGCAGCACGTCGTTATTGGGTATCAAGATCAAGGTGAAGAAGCAGCAGAGCCCAATCAGGAGGAACTTATCCCACTTCCGAAGAATCAACGGCAGGCGGCGCCTCTCTCGAATTACGGGCACATTAAGCAGGCGTATCCTTTTCATCTGCAGTACAAGAAAACTCATAGGACTACAGGGAACAGATTCCAGGAGTCTTGTTTTACGGCTTATCTGAATTACTCAACAAAATCATTTATGGAGTATTCAAAAAGGGCTAAACACTTGCAAGAAAATTCATGTCCCAGACACTGAAAATGTCATTTTGTTGTGTCAAATCATTTTGCGGGATATTCAAAGATTCAAATACATAATAGCGTTTTCTTTTCCTGGCGTTTTCTATAAGACTCCACTAGAACATCGACTCCATTGTTTTTCCTGATTTCATTACGATTACGAATCAAAATGTGGTTCTGGTCCTGACTTACTAATTGGTATCTCACAGGCTTTATGAGCAGAGAACTCTACGTGAAGCTGAAAAGTAAAAGTACATATAGGCTAGTGCAAAATATAAACAAGTACATATAGGCTACTGCAAAATAAAAAAAAAAGTACATATAGGCTAGTGCAAAATAAAAAAAACAAACATATAAGTTAGTACAAGTATCAAAACAATGACTGACCAGGTATGCTAAACTAACCAAATAGTGTAGCCCCATTCAATATATATATATATAATCTCTTGTTACAGTCACACGTTACCTCGACTGGATTGATTTAGGATTGGATGATGATAACTAGAGACAGAACAAACATATTTGAGGGGTTGGGGTCGTGGTGGGCTAGAGGTAAAAAAGAAAAGGTTCAGAAATGGAAAACCTTCTGGCTATGGCTTTATCTCCAATGTATTCAATTCGTTGTGTATTAGGGTCTGAAATCTGGTCCAAACAAGTCGCTGGCGCTGTTATTAACTCTTTCTCTCCGTAATTATTTACCACATTCTGGTGGAATCAACGTTGGTATGGTCAGTTAGGAGAGAAAGAGTTAACATGACGAGCATATCGAGGCTGTGATCATCAATATTTATACTGATGAGACACATAGATGCTGCAAGACCGTTTAAGACAGGAGAAACAGGTCTGTAGCTCACCTGGAATTTCTACCTTTCTACCTTTCTACCTTTCTTAACAAGTAAATGGATTGAAACCAGAAAATATAAAAAGAAATACTTTAAAAAAACAAACACAAAGTTTATATTAAGCATAGTTGTAAGCCTATCAATTAGTTTAGTTTAGTCATGAAATTTAATTTGTAATTATAAAAATACATTTAAAAAAGGAAGAAGGACCTGAATACAAACTCATGGCTCAAGCCTTTCCAGGTCTCTCACACCAATACGTCGGTAACCACTCTGCTAGTGGAGAGCCAATGAACATGGAACTTTGACTGATTATCTAGTGTTTCTCGTCCTATTTTTCATGCTGTGCTCGCTGAGACTCACACGACTAATTCTGCTTGTGCCATCACTTCAGTCAAGTTGAAATTCTTTCCCTTGTTTGACATACCAAACAAAATTACCAATAGTTCATAGGTTAATTTTTCTATTGATTCTTGTGTTGTCAGGTAAATGAAATAATTTGAACAGAAATTGGGTTTGAGAAAAGTAAGTTTCCAAATGTCTTACCAGACCGACAGAGTGAGTTGATATAAGCTTTGTAAAGACTGCTACTGAACAAAATAAGAAGCTAGTTGATGGCCACACACACACACTCAGAAAATAACATTGGAAGCAAGTCGTTAAGACCAATAATAAGATCTAACTGAGTTGCGACATCTGCCTGCAAGGATCCGTACCAGAAATAAAACTGGGCTGTGAAATGAAATACTGGAAAGATAGCATGAAGGAATGAACGAGCTCTTGATTTCTAAATGAGGAGGCGACCAGCAAAAAGAATAAAATATGGAAGGTGGAGGACATATAACTAAGAGTTTGTACGGAATTAATTATTTAATGCCCAGTGCTGGGTTTATCTATAGGCAACATAAGCTAGAGCTTAGGGCCCCCACTTTCTTGAGGGTCTCTTCCAAAAGGGTTCATAAAATATTTTCAATTTAGCAAACAAAAATTGCTCGATATTATGAATAACATATGCGTTTCCAGTGGGGAAGTTTGATTTATAAAGGACCCCAAATGAAGTCTAAATACGGTACTGTTAATGACACAAGTTATTGATGGGGTACCAGAGTTAAACTTTCTTCATCCACTCAATGTCATGTGTTTACTTCTACGAAAGTAAATAGTCATCTAATGTCCTAAGTTGGTCATTTAAACGTTTCCTGGAGAGTGCCTCCAGCTTTGATAATTTGCACTCACAGAATATTATAGCCTTTGGAATATTATCATCCCCCATACAGGATTAATGCCCATTCTATATCAACTATGTCTAACAATTTGTATTGTCTCTAACTTCTCTTCTGGCGCTGATCAGAACATTAATAATTATTGTTTAATGTTGCAACACTGCTCGTAATGGAGCCTGGTCTTTTTCTGTGTAAAATTTAGAAATGGTAGTTATTTAAAAACCAAATGTCAATGTCCCAGATACTCCCCCCTCCCCCCCCCCCAACTGATCCACAAAAGAGATTGAACCATAGCACACTGAGCATGCTGTACTCAAAAACAATTTTTCAAATTCTCTAAGGGCCATAGAGAATGCTTTGAGAACTACTACAGCGTATACAACAACAACTCTGACCTTCATATCATATTAACATTCATACATCGTTATATTACCTGAGTACATCTCTATTGTTATCCTAACCTACATACACTGCTATGCTGTGAAACAATATTGACATAAATATAACAAACCATCTCCTAAGAACATTTATATTCTCATGAGTCAAACAAAACCAAATTATATTTACGCAATGTCTTATTGAATTACTCCACACGTAGCCCAACGCTGTCATACCTCCATAAATACTTCCACACGAGCGCTGCTCCAAGTGACCGGCTCGAGATATCGGCCCGTTATAAACATAAAAATAATAATATAGAAAATTCCTATCACGCTAGTACATTTGTCATCACAGTTATCGCAGTATCAGACCAGGCCAGGGACCTAAGGCTTACCTTACCACCATACCAACACGAGGCTTCGCCTGGGATAAGATGAAACCATACACGACATCCCAGGTATTGACGTGAACTGTATCCTGTTTACCTGGCCAGTGCATAGTCGATTTAACAATGTAATCAATGGTTCTAAATCTTTTTAGAAACCTCCTTTTTTTCTTTTTTTTTGTTTAAACTCTTTCTCTCCTAACTGACGATACCAACGTTGATTCCACCAGAATGTGGTAAATAATTACGTAGAGAAAGAGTAAAGACTCTTCTTAGATAAAGAAATCACCACCATTTTCTTTTTTCTATTTAAGCAAAGAAGTCTAAGCGTGTGCTACAGGTGTGTCAACACAAAGAACGACGATAATCTGTACGTTTTTCAAGCATACACACACACACACACCAGATTACTCTTTTGCCGATTAATCGTCTTCTGACACCAAAAGAGTTGTTACTTTGATTTAAATGTTTCTCTGGGTAGATATTCGAGGATGCAATTGTAAATTTGAAGAAAGAGGTCATTGTGAGGTAGCGAACAGGATGAATCGACTAATTAACAAATAATATACACATTTTAAAAAAATCGATTTCTACATTACGTTTAAATAAATAATAGAGTAATATAAACATTCCTTTTTAATGTATCATTATAAATGTGCAAGTATAGGGATCCTATAAGCGACATATTAATGCGACGCTCTCTCAACTTCGCGACTCAGCTAGACTACTACGTACGAAATGTTTACTTTGAAATAAATGACTCAAATTTTAAAATTTCCAATGACCTTCAATTTTTGTTTTAACAAAGCCTATATTAACTCACTCCGCCTGTCTGTCAGTATGTCTGTCCGGGAGGACTCTTTTACAAGTGTTTTCCTTCCCACTTCCCATTCTAAGATCAAGCTAAAATGGTGCACAATTAGTCATGGTCTAAGACAATACATGAACCAATAAAAAAATTAACCGATTTTTTAATCAAATAGCGGTAATTAATGAATTGTATTTAATATAGTAAAGGGGAGTTAGACCTTGCAGTAGTGAGAGATATGCAGCGATTTCGCCGTGCTATCATGCTATGTTTAATGGTATTCTTTAATTCCTCTACTTGTTGACATTGCTAGCCATGAAGAAAGTGTAAACTAATAGGGAGTGTAATTTTTTGTTTTTGTCTGAATTGTTCACGGAGTAATCTGACTTTCCCCATTTCTCAATATTTACTTTCTTCCTAACTTTCTTTTCTTTTACAATTCCTCTTTTCACCTAGCGAATTCTTAATCGGCGGAAAAAGAAAAAAAAACTGGGTTGGAGGACATGGTTCTCGAAAACTGCTCTAAAGTTTCCTAAAAAAATTTGACAGTTGATGTATATCTTAGGGAAAAGAACTGTTAGCTCCTCCGCCACACTGGGACAACTCTCGTTGGACCTTTTTTTTTCGAAATATGTTCTAAAATTAAATTTGGTCTAGACAATCTTTCTCTTGAACAGACATACGTCAGCGGGTAAGCCCTATTGATGAAATATTTCAATAAATAAATAGACGTATGTGAACATGTTGTGCACCGTCTTCTAAGACAGGATCTATAGGCCTAGCATTAGAATTGTATAGACTCTGATTAGATTTATACATTCGCTTAAAAAGATTTTTTTTTGTGCGTAGGGGAGTCAGAGTGAGGTAAACATTTTCCTTTTTTTTTTAAAAACATAACATTCATTAGTTATTAGGAGTGAAACAATCACTCTTACGAATAGTCATCAGATTCTTAAAGGAGGAATTTTTTAAAACTTTTTATTTGTTACTTGTCGCATTATGGTATACGTGAGTTTAGATAAACTAATCCCTTATATGTGGTTCCTAGGTCAAGCATCTCTCCATAGAGTTTGTCATCTAAAAGGTTTGTTTTGTGGGTCATAATCTCGATGTAGCTTTTAAGGACGCAATCCATGGAGCTACCCTTCTTTCATCTTCTAGATTCTAGAGCGTATGTTGCTTCATTCTGTTCTGTCTGAGATTTGAAAAATTAAACGATGATGGTTTCAGCATTGCTTTTTATCATTAGCAATCATTCGTCTTCGGACTCAAAGACAAGTATTTGTATTTATTATTATTATTATTATTATATAGTATAGGAGGCTAAACACTGACAAGTGTCAGTAGCTCTAAATACTTTGGAGCTATCGTCTCAGCTGAAGAACTAATACAGCGATTGGAACACTCGATGACGTCCCTGAAGGTCTTTGCGAGCCCTAAGGACCTTGTGATATGGCCATAAGGTTTGAGATTACGTCTGAGCGATTAGAAATATTTTTTGCAAATTGTTTCTGTTAAACCCTGTTTCATGTTTTAAGCTTTCTCACTACGCTATGATCCTATCACCAATTGGAAAGTGAGCGACCTGAACTCGAACTCAAGGACTAAGACTTCCTCAGCCTACTCAAGCCAATACACTAGCCACTGCGCCAGGGAGCTGATTATCAAAATAGATTTAATAGTTATTTACATACTTTTCTTTCTACAAACAATAAAGGGGACTAATTCAACTTATTCCACCTTATCAGTCAGGTAAAATTTATTTCCCTTGTTGAATAATAACTAATTACCAATAGTTACTTAACTAATTGGTTAATATTTTTTTTTAGATTCTTGTGTTAGTAGGTAAAAGAAATAATAATGCGAAATTTCAGCTTGATCTCAGATTGGGTGAGGGAGAAATAACGTGTACAAACTTGTTACCAGACAGACAGACAGACAGATATTCTAAAAAGTATAACCAAAATCCCATCTACTTTACTCTATGGGGTGTATAACTAAACAGCATGTACCGCCAATTAACTTATATCAGGATCGGGGTGAGGGAGTTTCAATTACAAATCCCGAAGAATTTTTAATTGAGATTGAACTCGTGCTTGCCAAGCGCCCGAAGGCAGTACGAAAATTCGGTTGGGAAGCCAAGCAGTTTACCAATCTTCTATCACGTCCCATAGATCTCGGTCAAAGGTGACAATAGATGGTTTTGTTTAGTCATTGCTTCTATGTCACCGACAACGTCTCTACACTTCTCAACGCAGAATGCGGCATTGTGGAGTTTAAACAGAACCTTGAACGAAACAATAAGGTCTTTGATAGACAGAGCTGGGACAAACCAGGGCAACGCTTTTCAGCCTCAACGTGGCGCCCGGATGGAACCGATCATTAGAGGAGACGATTAGGCCAATAGGGAAACAAAACAAGACCACTGTTGGATGCCTCAACTTTTTCCTTTGTACTGGATGGGATATAAGAGAGCCCCAAAGGCCGCTGTGGTACAGAGAAGACAAAATGACAGGTTTCCCTGTTGAGCTTGGCCTTCAGCCTCGACTCTAGCCTCTTTCAGAAAGAACAATTGTTCTAAAACGTCGGCGGAGGGGACCTTCTGTTTGCCTTAAGTTTCAAACGCATTAAGTTTCCCCAATGTTGTCAGGGTCGGATTATTCTAGGTTGCAGAAATGCATTTACTTGGAGTCTGATGTGCACACTTGAACACAATAAACAAAACACAGGTCAAAGAAAGAGAAGGAGGATGAAACCAAGTCTCGGGCCGAATCTGACCCACGGCCGTAGTTTGGGCATCACTGCTGTATAGCACCATAGATTTTCCTAACAATGTCCGTTCCTAAGTATTTAGTAGATTTTCTGTTGTCTCTGTTAGTATCCACCGACATTTTGTCACGACAATTTAAAAAAAAGGTCAGCAGGACGACTTTACGCCGCTTGTAATTTTGACATGAAAAAGACGTTTTTACTTCGCTATCGAGGGGACATATTTAATATCTACTGCAAGAAAAATATATTTTTTTGACAGATCTTTCGCGAGATAAAAGAAAAGGTTTCAAATAGAAATAGTCTTTTTAGCGGCCCCCGAAAGGGGAAAAGACGTTATTAGTTTTGTGTGGCCTGTCCGTCCGTCTGTCCGTCCGTCCCGTTTAGGTCTCGCAAACTAGAAAAGATAGTGAAAATCTGACATCATAATATTTTAGACCATTCAAAGTTCTGATGCAACGGCTACTTTTTTCTTTTCTGAAAGCGAAAAATCTAATTTTTTAATACAAATGCAAGCAGTTTTTTCATTAAAATACACCGCTTTTACAACTATTAATAGTAACAAAAACGGGAGTCTCTTTATTAGGGGGAGTATATATCTACCATGTATTTAAAACATTTATGCACCTAGATAGCTGGGGCAACACACAAGATCTGTTAACCTTTTTTTTTTACATTCTTCTCTGTCATTTGTCTTTGATAGAATTTCATTCTGATAATATTGAAACCTGCCTTTTTACCTGCCGGGGTGGACCACTTCGGGGGCCGATTTTCAGTTTGTATTTCCACACAAACTGTCTTTGTAACCTTGTTATTACATTGTTATTTTGTAAACATTGGTATTGTATAATTGATCACATTTGTATAGTGCAGATTTTAAGAATAAACCAAAGTCAAGGACGACAACTGAATAGAAACGAATTTAGTTTTCTCATCTAAAAAGGGGCAGCAAAGATTACGATTACTGAGAAAACTGTCCGCGTTTAATGTTAGCGAAAAGGCCTTGGCCTTTGAGACAAACATCCATAAGCTAAAAAAAAGCTAAAAATAATCTAGAAATGAAAAATCACCCTTTGGGTCAGGATTTTGTGACTTTACCATCACAAAAGAGATACAAGACACCGATAGCAAGGACAAACAGACACAAACACTCTTTTGTTCCTCTGGCAATCAAATGATGAAGTAGAAAAAATCTGAGATAAACTTTTCACATGTAAATTATGAGTGAGTCAGGTGTGAATGTTAATTTTGTTTATTTTTATAGTTACAATGTTTTCTTTGGTATAATGCACAAATTGTAAGACAATTTTCCTTACGGACAATAAATATTATTATTAATATTATTATTATTATTATGTAAAAAAACGAGTATTTATTCTCTGGCGCTGCCAGGGTCGAGTTTCGTTAAAGGGAAACAAAATTCATCGTAGTCCCTTTATCAGTTTCCACCTAGGAATTTATGGTGATGTGGCAGGTCTGCAGCAGTACCGCCCTCTGACAGGCAACGAGAATGTTCCTATGAATGTCAAGGGCCTTGAAGGTATCTGTGAGGTCAGTTGTTATTATCCCCTCGGTTGATATAACAATGGGGTACATTGTTGTTTTAGATAATTTCCATAAACGCTTAATCTCCAAGCCTAGGTTCCCATATTGTCGCTGTTTTTCCATTATTATTATTATTATAATTATTAATGCTGTCTCAATGCGTAGCAGTTGAATGTCGCATAAAATCTCATGTATTACAGCTCTAATTAGTTACCTATCTGTTTGTATAAAGCTTTTATCAACTCCGTCTGTCCGGGACACATTCTATATGCGTCATTCCTTCCATTTGCCACTCTCGAATCAAGGTGAAAGTATGCACAACTATTCATTGTCGAAGACAACGCATGAATCAATCAAGAAATTAACAATAAGTAAATTAATTAATTTTTTTGTTTCATACAGAAAAGGGGAGTTACATCTTGCAGTATTGAGATATATGACAGTAATTGTTCTTTCCCTTTGCTTTTTAAAGTATTTTTTTTATATTTTGCTTGTTAAACAAGTTTTAAGCCATAGAGTGAAAGTCTAATGTATCATCCAGATTGAGATGATATTGTGCTATGACCAGAGGATGCTAGAACATTAGATTCTGCGGCGCTAACAGACCACAACAAATGTTCATGCAGGCTACCGTTTGAAAAACTTCATTGTCACACCGTTACACTGATCAACATCTCCATTATTTTGTACACCGGATGTGGTTCGGATGAGATTCGGATGTGATTCGAATGAGAGCTTGTCTATTTCTCATTTATTTTATTCCCTATTAATTTCTTCATTTCTTCTGGATAGAGTGCAATGTTTAATTGTGTGTTTGTTCTCCCACACTTGGCGAGTGTGTCAGCCTTCTCATTTCTTTCTAGATCTATATGATCTATATGGGCTTGTATCCATTGAATGACAGTTTTTTGCTGTTGTTGTTGAGCTTTATAAGTGCTGTCCTGAGTCGTTTTATATAGGAGGAATCTGAGTTTTCCAAGGTCTCACTCGAATCACAATAAAAATGATGCCTATTATAAGCTACCCAGACTAATCTTTCGACTCAGGACCGGACACAACAGTATGAGACAACATATGTACCGGAAGCTCCAAATTGGAACAAGTGAAATCTGACCATTTGGAGTGTCACCAGATAATGCTGACCATGTACCTCAGGACTGCACTCTCTACCAAGAGACCCGAACAAGACACTAGCCCCAAAACACCCCAATAGAAAGAAAACTATATGGAGAGTTCCCTGATTTGGAAACCACTGCGCAGTCCATCTCACATATTGATCTAGTCATCTGAACGTTGCAAAATAAAGAAAATGAGAACGAGGAAGAAGTAAACCGGATATACACACACACACACACAGAAAAAGCTAGTACTAGTTTTTCCGCAATGTATGAAAATCTCTAATGGCTCTACGGTAACTTCATACTATGGTGACATTTATTGACGCTACAGAGCCTTCAGCGTCATCTATATCAGTGTGTGTGGCAACCTTGTAGGTTAAAGATGGTGAAAAAGTAGTCAGGGCTACAATTTGTAGCGTTATGTTATTCTGACGTCATGAATATGTGGACACTTCATGTACCAAGTAGTGCGGTCATCAATACAGGAGGCTAATTTCATCGCAGACAACACCATGGCGACAACACGAAGGGAGGTATCTCACTCTGGATATCAAAACAGGTTTCCTAGGGGAGATTATCCGATATTTTAAATAACTTAATCGATACGCACTACAAAGAACGCATCTA
>NC_074725.1:8886010-9021010 GCF_947242115.1 Biomphalaria glabrata
GTTATTTTAGAGATAATCTTTATTTCTGTTTATTGATGGATTCTCAAGACATGTTTTAAATATAATATTCTAATCACTTTAAGATAGGCAAGTCAGCAAGCTTAGCAAGAAAAGATGAATAATGTTTATTAATAATGAAATAAGACGAGAGACGTTTACAATTATAATAAACAGCGGAGGTCAAGCAGTCTGGTTTTGCCGATGTCTTCACACATTCTTTATATCAGTCAGGCAACCCCAGGCGTGCAGCACTAACCAAACACTTTGAATCAGTTATCAGGCAAAGCGAAGGACATCTCTCTTTCTCTAGATCTAGATCTCCAGACTATTTCCTTTTTTTTTTTTTACAGTATGTTCTTGTCCCATAATGAATGCTGCGCATCATAACCCAGGAGAAAAGATAAAGCAATACGTTGGCCTCCTTCAGTGGTAGGTCAACTATGGTTCATCTCGTAGAGGACTAGATCAAAACCTGGGCATTTTTTACGGTTAGAAAGATATAGCACCCCCCCCCCGCCCCCTATTCACGCAGCCGATGTCTCACATGGAACAGCGAATACCCGACACAGTTTGGGATCAGTAGAGATCCTTCAGGATGCGGCTTATTGAGCTGCTAGCTGCTTAAGAGTCACATGCTTCTGATTTTTCTTCAGGTCTGACTCCCGAAACCTTTCCAGTGTTTGGATACAGTCTCAAGGCAACAGAAGTTTGGTGTCAGAGCCTCTCCTGTCAGAAGCTTACTGGTTTAGGCGTCAGTTGCTCGGTTTCGCCTCTTCTCGTGTTAGTCACACGTGAAAGTTGACAGAGACCATTTGAGAACCATGCCATGGTAAGCAATTAATAGGTAATAATAGTAATAATAATAGTAATAATAATAATAATAATGCCGCTACCATTATTGACATCGCCGTACCACTATCTAATAATTTAACAAAAACTGAGCTGGAAAAACAACGAAAACGTGGGAACCTAGGCTTGGAGATTAAGCGTTTATGGAAGTTATCTAAAACAACAATATACACCATTGTTATAGCAACCGAAGGGAAAATAACAACTGACCTCACAGATACCTTCAAGGCCCTTAACATTATCAGCAACATTCTCGTTGCCTGTCAGAGGGTGGTACTGCTGCAGGCCTGCCACATCACCAGAAAATTGATCAGTGGAAACTGATAAAGGGACTACGATGATTTTTTTCCCTTTTACGAAACTCGACCCTGGTAGCGCCAGAGAATGAATACTCGTTTTGTTTCTAGCTGAATCTAACATAATAATAATTTAAAAAAAATAATAATAACAGGAATAATAATCTTTAGGCATATTAGGGCCTATCAGTCAAGGAATTCGTCTTACAATCTGTGCATCACACTAAACAAAGCATTAAAACGTTAGAAAGCTAAAATATACATTCACACCAGACTCACTCATAATTTACATCTGAAATGTTTGATTCAGATTGTTGAATTGTGTTTAATGATTTGATTGCCAGGGAAAAAATAGGTTTTGTGTCTGTTTGTCTTTTCATAAAGTGTCTTGTATCTCTTGTGTGAAGGTAAAAATCACACATTCCAGTCCCAAAGGGTGATTTTTAGTGGCTCCGTAAGGGGAAAAGCCACTATTAGGTTTGTGCGAAATGTCCATGTGTACGTCTGTCACACTCAGATCTAAAAAACTAGAAGAGAAATGAAAAATATTATTTCACCAAGCGATGCGGCGCGCAAAGTTTAGGTCAACGGCTACTTTTGTTTTCTGAAAGCAAACCGTTTAGTTTATAAAATTAATTATGGAAGTGATTTTTTTCATAAAAATAAACCAAGTCTAAAACAGTACATAAATGTAAGGGAGATAATGTAACAATATGTTAACAAAGAAAGATATTATTCTTTTTTATTTATTTTTTTTATTTTCAGTATCACGTAGTCAAATATATTTATAAAATGTACAAGAAATTTTCACACCAAAATAGGCTAAATATTAGTTAACTAGGTTTTCTCTGGTCGCCTAGCTGCTAAAAATAAAAGAAAACATTTATTGTTGTTTATAAAGGCCAAGAATGCACTTTGTATGTAAATACCACAAACATTTTTTATAATGGACTTTTCATGCAGCGAATTTCGTGCAGTAGCGTGACAGCCTAGGCAAGACATGGTACTAAACTAGTGCCCTCAAAATTTTTAAATAACCAGATTTTATTTATTTTGTGTCTAGTGCCGCCCCCCCCCCATTAGATTAAAAGCCTCTTATTTTTATGCGTTTTTTCTGTTGGTCGGTCTGTTCTGTATTTTCATCTTAAAACAAATTTATGTCGAATGCCTTTTTTTTTTCTTCAAAAATATCGACAATAGGTTGTTCCGGATTTTAAAATAAGAAAGTAATTTACAAGAAACGATTATTGAAAATAACCTTCTAGACTTGTTTTACATTTAATTTTCTTGCTGAAATAGAAATCGAGCTACATTACTTTAATTTTCTTACAAATCGTTGGCAAAATTGTTCCGAATTTTATATGAAAAATCTACTATCGCCAAATAACTGTTTGAAATTCCTCTCCTAATAAATAAAACAAGTAATTTTCCCATTTACGAAAATTGGTTGTTCCGGATTTTTATGAAAAACATTTTAACTCTATGTATGTAAAATCGCACCTCTGTCTTACACTACATTTAATTTTCTAGCAAAAGCGTTACAATACTTAACTTTGAAGGAACATCCGAAACATGTAAAACATTTACAAAAAAAAAACATTTTTTTTTACAACGGCAAATGAATCTTTGAAACATTAATACTTTTGACAATCAAAAGCAAATCACATCTTGAATATTCTTAACAAATAGGCGGATCCGACAGGGATCCTACGTGGGCCGCCTCTGAGTTTATGTGATAATCTATTTATCAAAAGTTGTATTTATGTTATAACAATATTGTAATAACTTAAGGGTGACAACTCAACGAGATACGGATGTTTATTTACACGAGGACATCACACACATGTAGGACATCTGCCTTGAACACAGCATTTTTATTAGCTCTAGACTTGGACGGAAATCGTTCTCTCCTTTCTAATGTCAACATCCTTCCCAGTCTAGTCACTAATGGTGCGCACCTTCTGCACTATCTTGAATGGCGGTGTGCATGGCGGAGGTTATAACAATATAAATGGCCTGTGACACTTTCATCTTAAAATAACTATAGCCTTGCAATTGGTTCAAACTTGATCACTACGCGTTTTTTCCATTCAAATCCGATTGGATGTCGTTTATTTCGATGTTAATTGGTCGCTTCCGTCTACCAAGGTGAACTGTTAAAAACTTATATCCTTGTAGAATCGATAGGTCATAAGATGCTGTCTTTACCGAAACTGAACGGTATTTGAAACCTAAAATGTCATTTTAAGAGTCTGCATGGTAATAGGTATCATACAGATGCCGGGAAGGCTTCCGAAATATTGAGAAACAAGTCCTAGTTAATGAGAACTGATCTGGATTGCGGTGACAAGTAAATTTACGATCGCGTATCCCCCCCCCCCTTTTCAAACACGGGGCCTGGGGCGGTTGCCCCCTTTGCCATCCCTTAGGTCCGTTACTGATCTAAGATCGTGCCAGGTTTTCAATATTTCAATTTTCTCTCCAGTTACAGAAACGGTATCGATTCCCCTATTTTCCATCGAAAATCGATTATCATCTCTTTTGGGACACTTGAAACTATTACAACTTTCGGCGATAATAACCTTGCATAACATTAATATAATGAATACTGGTATACGTGCATTCACGGAGTTTAGCATTTTGGTCGTGGATCTCGGATTCGAGTAAAGCTGCATATATTGCCTCGAGCTTGTTGATTTGAACTGAATTCAACGGGTTAACCCTGATGACAGCTACTGGAAAATGTAAAAAAAAAAAAAGCCAATGACTATTGCGCTGTCAACGTGGCAGACTCGTACACGGTTGACTACAGAATTAAAATAACAATTTTTCTTGTCCTGGATACCTTAAATATTTTCTAAGAGAAACTTTGGTGTTCAGCTCCCAGTAAGACGCCCATGTAATGTTAACTTGTATTCCACTAAGCACAGACATATTTTTCATAATGAATTTGTTCTCAATTTAATTGTAGGATGTTCAAAAAGACAAAACGTCTTCTGCTGCCAATTTCTTCTGTCGCATTTGTTGTGTCATTGGTTGCTCTCGTTTTAGCAATAATCTTAGGTAACAAGAATCCAGATAAACCAGTTACCAACTTAAAGGTGAAGTTTTTACATTTAAAAAATCGTTACAAAAATAATACTTAAGTTATTACGAAATTACGAAATCCAAATTCAAATTTTTAGTTGTTTCCTCATCCTAATACGCTTTAGAAAAAGAGAAGAGCATGTTTGTATTTCTAAACATTTCTTACTTCTTCATTCAGTACAATGACATTATGCAAATCGTCGGTAAAGTTTGCTATTCGACGGCACAGAATGACTCCCTGTTGGCACAAGTAAGTTTATTTGTCCTCTTATTGTCGTGCATGTGTCCCCCATACGTTCCCTGTCCGGTATAGCTGTGGAACTATAAGCCATCCCTCTATACTGTCCATACCGGCATTCGCAAGAACACCGCTGATTGTCGTGCGGTCGTGCCAACGTATGTCCATGATGGAGCGCATACATCTTTGGCGAAAGCGTTCAAGAAGAGTTAGCTGCCTTTTTGTCTAGTACAGTCTCAGATCCGCAGCAAATAACGTGGGGCAGCTAGTTACAACAGATAAGGACACAAGGAGGATGTGTGTTTGCAGTAATGTCTGGGTTCTTGTGCGAAAAGGTATTACAAGACCTGCGCTGGAGTTCTTTTAAAAAAATTAACAACTCCTAACCTCTGACCTATGAACTGAGTCTGAATTTAAGAATTTAATAATAAGACATAGGAGATTCAGTCTTGTCTTCTGTCTGGAGCTTGATGCTGCTCTTCTAAAGACTTAGCAGTTAATTTATTCTATGCTCCTATCAAAGTCGTAGTCTAAATACCATACATTTTATGTCGCATTCAATGTCGATCCTGTTAGGTGCGTACATTTTATGTCGCGTTCAATGTACATCCTCTTAGGTGCTTACCATAGACATATATATATAGACTGGACGATAAAGAACAAATTATTATCGGAAATATTTGGGAAAAGATCAGTGTGTAGATCCACATCACAAACCTATATATATTTGCCTATGTCTATGATTATAAAACAAAGACAAAATATTGGGAATATGGCAGTTTTGCACTTTTCAAAACTAAAGATCAAAGGTATATATTGGCTGAAATGTTAGTCCTAGAATTTATAGCTCAATCGCCGCCATTTTTTTTTCACATAGATATAGTACATAAAACATATTGACTCCCCCCAAATAAAAATAACTTCCTACTTCCAGTCTATATTTATTTATGTCTATGGTGCTTACATTTTATGTCGCGTTCAATGTCCAATCTGTTTTGTGCGTCTAATAAAAACAGCTTGAAAACTTGGAAACATCTTAATAGTGTTAGGCGCTTCCTCGCTGTGTATTATGCAGCTAAGTCAAACGGAGGTAACACTCAAGTATCGAAATCCAATAACACAGGCTAAAAGCCAACAAGATAAGTTAGAAGACGCTGATAGCGAATGTCGAAGAAATTGAATACTAACGAAGGGAATCGTCTAGTGTCGTCAAGCTACATCTCTACGTTCATAAAACTCTGAAGCCATCAAAAGTATTCTGTTTACATGTGTTTACATTTCGCTATTCTTCCTAATATCCTCGTCTAGTTTTTATTAGTCGCGTCATTGTCTCTAAGTCAAAACTTACCCTTTCTATAAAACAAATGACTAATTTCAAATCATGCCATAACATTGATTGTCACGGGAAATTGTCACAACTTGTATTGAGGAAGTTGTTTTTATTTTTATTTTTTGGTTATTATTTAAAAATGCAATGTTGGAATAGTTACTTAGTCATAAAGGCTATGAATAAGATGTCAGACAATATTATAAGCCTACAAAGTTTCTTTATAATGCAATGCTTTTAGCCTTATCCCAATCAAAAACCAACCGTCTTCTTGAGTGCATTTTTACTCATCATGGATCAGGGGATTGTAATCCGTGCATTTATAATTGAATCACGTCACCCGTCAATCTAACCCTGCTGAACATCCTAGCGAGGCGACCATGGTTCTTTCTCCACCCCCAATTTGTTCCGCTTTCTCGTATTTCAAACGTTCCTCCAAAATTGAAGAGTGTTACATTCACGCAACCCCCCCCCCTTTTTTTTTTCCGGGGCTATTGGGACGAAAGACCATGCAACCATCGTAATTTGATCAAGTGACATGATAATCTACACACTTTTTTTTTCTATATCCAGTAAATGTGCTTTCGAGAAAATTGAACATTGAATTGTTTCTTTTTTCATTTTTTGTTTAATTATTGCACAAGTTCTAGGTTAGGTATGATAATAAATAAATTCTAAAACAAGAAATTCATTTTAAAAAAGACAATACCTCCGTTATAGGCCTACAACTTAAAAAAAAATTAAATTAAAACTTAACTCAAACCGGGTATCGAAATCGTGATGTTGACACAGTAGGGCCTACTGTGACAGTAACCAGCTCCTTATGCGAACGGTGCTACACATGATTAGACCATTGTATAACTGAGTCTTTGTTTATAGGTACTGTCGTTAGTTTCATTATTTAGGCATTTAGAACTAATAGATCTAGGCTTCTGATTTAGAGCTCTTTAGATCTTTTCTATATCTAGATCTATTTCTAGATCTAGAATCTAGACGTAATCTACATTAGATTTACCATAGACTATATATAGGTACAAATATAACCAAAGATAAGATAATCTATCAATACCCGCAGACCTAAAGGGAAGCCCTAGGTACTTGGAGGCCCTAGGCGAAGTGAATAGAGAGGCCGTAGGCGAAGTGAATAGGGTGACCCCAAATAAAATAGAAAAAAAAAATAAGACCGAAAAACACGTAATGTATTTCCACCTAAATCAACAAATAAGTTAAATTCATAGAGCACCGATAGCACAAATGGGCTTTATGGACGATTCATGATCACCAGACTAGAAATAACGTTTCTGACATTCACCAAAAGGAAGAAACAAAGGTCGTCTACCTTTTTTAACCCTTTCGGCGCGTGTGGTAGTTTAGCCTCTAAACATTAGAATTGTAATTCCATTTTGTATGCACTCGTGTAAAAAAGCTCAGCACTTTCAGGGTTAACAAATGTAGACTAACCAGTAGATCTTAACACTCGTCAATAAACCATGACACATAATAGAGACTTAGAGCTAGGCTAGTAGATATAGAAGCATAGAGTTCTGCTATGCTGGAGATTTGATCAACCTTTCGCAATTTTTTTTCTCTTAACATTTTACTTTGTTCTGTGCGAGGTCCCCGCACCAATCGGAGACCCTAAGCGACTGCCTGGTTTGCCTATGCCTAAGGCCGGTCCTGGTAGCATCGTTCGTACAAGGGGCTTACGGTGTCTAAATTATGAGTTCGATACCCGTTCTATCTATTATTATTTTATTATATAATAGGGTATTATCTTTTAACAAAATGGTTTTTTTTTAAATGTTTTTCTTGTTTTAAGCAATTTTTAGTGGACCCCGAAAGGGGAAAAGACGCTGTTAGTTTTGTGTGGCCTGTCTGTCCGTCTGTCCGTCTCATTTAGTTCTCAGAAACTAGAAGAGAAAATGAAAATAGCACATCATGATATTTTAAATCATTCAAAGCTCTGATGCAAAGGCTACTTTTTTCTTTTCTGAAAGCGAAAAATCTAATTTTTAAAATCATTTATGCAAGCAGTTTTTTCATAAAAATACACCATTTTTTACAACTTTTCACTATTAATAGTAACAAATACTGGAGGATTTTTAGTAAGGGAAACTTACTTTTACCATTTTTAAACACATTTATGCAAATGGTTTTAGGACTTTGATAAAAAAAATATTAATTTTTAAAAATTTTATTGCTAAGTTGTGTAAGTTCTGTCATATTAAATACTACATTTACAAAAATAAATGATAACTATTTTTAAAGAGAAAAAAACTATTTTCTATGTAAATAAGTTGGACATAATTTAAAACAACAATTAATAAGTAGTTTTTCATATTATCGCGTGAACTACAGTCCAGTACACATACTCTAGTGCACATAACTAAAGAAAACTTTTTTTTCGTAGCACCATGAAGCACAAAACTAAAGGAATTTTTTTTAAGGAAATGTTTTTTTCTTGAGGCTTTGGATAAGAGAATGACCCTTTACAAAACGATTAGATCAATTAGATACTCATTATAAGACATCAGTTAGGCCAGGTTCACATCGAACTTCACATTCACTTTCACCTATCCCTTGGTCTGCTGGACTTTTGGGGCACCACACAAGATCTGTTAACCTTCTTTCTCTATTCTTCTCTGTCATTCGCCTTTGATAGAATTTCATTATGATATTCTTTCTGAAAATATCGAAACCTGCCCTTTTTCCTGCCTGGGTAGACCAATTCGGGGGCCGATTTTGAGTTTGTGTTTCCACACAAACTGTCTTTGTAACTTTGTTTTCCTTTGTTTTAACCATTTATATTACAGGAAGCTGACGTCACTCCAAGTATGTGTTCATTAAATACTGTTTATAATAACATTGCTGTAAGTTTTAACCTACGACCAGGGGCGGACTGGCTATATGGGCATTTGGGCTAATGCCCGGTGGGCTGGTACTCAAATGGGCCTAAAGGGCCTCATGAATGCCACTATGGCACGCATAAAATTGTTAAAGGTTTTATAATATTCTCTTATATAAGGGGCTAAATGAGCGTCAAGTTAAATACATCTTTTACAGACGACAGTGTAATACTAATTTAATCTCACACATTTTCAAAAATAATGTAATAGCCTACATCCGTAGACAGTGCTATTAGTAGGTTTCATTCTTTAGGGCGATTCAAAAGCAACATAAGTCCTATATTTCTTTTTAAGATATAGAGTGTTATAGAGCATGCATACAGTTATCGATACGTCATAAAAAAAAACATAATGATTTTGAGAACAGATAGGCCTATAATTGGAGACCCATCATATGATATACAATTTACGAAATTACTGTATAGAAATGATTGGGCCAATTTTGAAATCCAGTCCGCCCCTGCCTATGATGGCCAGGATAAGCCAAATACTATAGACACTATTGTAGTCCTAATAATATAGACACTAACGTAATCCGATTTTCAATTTTCTATTCGATCAATCTGTTTGGGACACCTCAACTCAAGAAAACATTAAGACACTGGAACAGACACAAAATAGAGCAGTGAGATTCAAAACAAACGAAGATTTACATTTGACTAGAGTAACACCTTTAGTAAGATCACTAAATTTAGAAAGCCTTCAGGGAGTAGACTCAAAAGTCAATAAATGCTAATTATTACATGTAAAAGTGAAAATTCCCCTTTCAGACTAGGTGGTCTCTAGGGCAGATAATGTTAAGCCATCTGTTTCTTTGACCAAAGGTTAACGAGCAGGGTGTCATGTGGCCAGCACAACAACCTTTACTTTCCCCAACTAAAGTCAGGTACCCATTTGGGTTGTGTGGAGTAAGGGGCGCCCTTTAAATCCCGAAATTCAAAATCCCAGTCTTCATGGAGATTCGCAAACCCAGCACCCCAGGCTCGGAAACCAAGCGCGACCACAAACCGTGTTTGGTATCAAACAAGGGAATAAATGCTACTTTTGAAATGATGTGGCTGTACATTTTGAGTTATTTCCCTTTTTACGTTTCGGACACGTTTTTTTTCTCCCACTTCCTATTTTCGGATCAAGTTAAAATTTTGCATAAGCATCCATAGTCGATGACAATAAATGAATAAAAAAAAATAACCAATAGGTTAATCAATTACGGGTAATCAATCCATTTTTTTCATTGAAAAAGGGAGCTTTTTCCTGCAATATTGAGAAACGTGTCAGTACTTTTTTTTATTTTTCGTTAAATTTTTCTTACTTTCAAGTGCTGTCTACATACATCACCTGACAGTTAACTCTGGATTAAATCTTTAAACGTTGACTTGACTTTAATCTTTTATGCTTCCGATGCTGAGTATCTATGGACCTACTGTGATGCAGTTTGTTTCAAAAATCTTGTTTGCAAATGTATTTTTCAATAAACAAAGTTCGTAAAGAAACAGTAGTTCTTGTTGGCACCTACTCTGCGCGTGTATATCGGAATCGACCACAGTATTATACTATAGTATTTGTAGTCTCTTTTCCGCCAACAAATCTTTTGGCCCTCCCCCCCCCCCAAAAAAAAAAAAAAGTAAAAAAAAAAAAAAGAAGTGCCTGTCACGTCGTTATAATATAAAGTTTTAGATGATTTAAATTAAAAAAAAAAACACTTTTAATCTGATTATTACTAAAGTAGACGACTGTTTTATCACTTTTAAAGTAAACGGCAACCGATATGGTAATAAATCTATGGTAGATATATATATATATATATTAAAAAAGTCCCAACTTCGATCGGCGGGACATGTAGTCCGCATGCCAGACAATAGCCTTCCCAAACGACTTCTGTACGGGGAGTTGTGTGCAGGAAAGCGCTCCCAGGGAGGCCAATACAAGCGCTACAAAGACACCATCAAGAGCTTCTTCAAGGAATGCTATATCGACATTCACAGCTGGAAAGCACTAGCTCTCGATCGCTCCTCATGGCATGAAGCTGTGAGTCTCGGAGTCTCAAGATGTGAAGCAAGAAAAGTGGCCTGGGTAAAAGAGCGCTGAACCAACAAAAAGATGAGAGAAGAAGCAGGCCTATCTGCAACTGACCTAACCCACTCATGCCACGTATGCGGCCGGCTTTTTAAAGCGAAGATTGGACTTTACAGTCATCTTCGAGTCCATAGGAAATGAGAATGTATTCATCTTCGATCACGAAGGAGGATACATATTATATATATAGAAAGAGAGATAGATAGATAGATAGATAGATAGATAGATAGATAGATAGATAGATAGATAGATAGATAGATAGATAGATAGATAGATAGATAGATAGATAGATAGATAGATAGACTATTTTTAGTTCTAAAAATGTCTACAATTTCGAATTTATCTATTTCTTATATTCGGCAATCGGAGAGTGGTGTCAGCTCACGTGACTCTACGACCGTATGGTTTGAACAACTCTGGGTGCCATCCCGACCTTAGTAAGTGGTTCATGTTGTCAAATGTATGTAAGAGGAAGAGAGACTGAGAGAGAAAAGAAGAGGAGTTTGAGGGGGATAGGAAGAGAGACTGGGAGAGAAAGGGAGGATCAAGAGAGAAAGAGGGATGAGAGGGGTAGTAATTGGAACAGAGAGGAGATAGGGGCAAGAGAGAGGAGAGTAAATGAAAGATACATGGACATGGTGAGTGCATGTGTCTGTAGGAGTAACACTTTACCACTTGACGAGGTATTTGATTTAATTAAACCTTATGCTCGTGTTACGTAAGAATCGTATCTTTGTGCGCGAGTGGACTGGGGAAGGCGAATACATTATTTTACTAAAACAAAACTATATTTCAGAAAATGAGCAACAACACCTTTTTATAGGCCCCTAAGTCTGACTAGTCAATACACTAAATTATTCTCTACAAGCCCCCAATATTTTGGCTTTATTTTGGGAGAAAGAGAGGTGGGACCAGGAAGTGTGTTTATGTTTGCAAAATCTATTCCGTATTCCGTCGAAAAAAACTAAAAAGTCTAACTAGAAAAAAGAAAGCGAAAAAGCCCTTAAAGGAAATATCGACTTTACTAAGATGGGAATTAAAGTGTTTTTAATAAAGATAATATTAACTCTGTCTGTATGTCTGTCTGTCTGTCTGGTAAAAAGGTTGTACACGTTATTTCTCCAAAACCCTTTATCGGATCATGTTGAAGCTTTGCACAATTATCCATTGGCAAAGGCAAGACATGAATGAACCAAATATTGAATTAATTGGTAAACAATTATTTTGCTTGCTACCAACCAAGTCAATTAATCCTTCGGTATTCACAGAAAAGGCTAAATATGTAGGGTCTTGCGCCTTTAGATAATTGAACACGTTATTCTCCGTCAGATTATCAAAAGAGTTAAGCAGACGGTACTTTGAACTCTAGGCTTACAAGCCTACTTGAACAAATCCCAACACCCATTCTCGGATCAAGCTAAAACTTTAAACTATTATTTATTGCACCTAACAAAACATGAATCAATTTTTAAAAATTAACGAATTAGTCAATTAATTATTTTTTTATATCGAATAAAGGAAATAACTTCTACATTATTTATAGATATAGTTGTAATTGCGAAGCTCTTTCTCTAAGATAAGCTTTATTGTTTTTTTTTAAATATTTTTTAGAAAATATTTTACTTGTTGGTGTGTTTATTTTACTTTTATGCATTCGGCAGTCTGTCTGTCGTACCTTACGTCTCGGGAAACGATCTTTTCGTCTTGCAACTTCTCTAAAAAAAAATTGTTGATACACATGCACAAAAGTGGGCCTACAGATTAATGCATTTAAAGAATTGAAAAAAGAAATAGTATCTCCCGTGGCATCACTCTTTAAGAGATTAAATTATAAGATCTTATTTCAGACAAACCCAGAAACGATGTGTCCAGTAGTGAAGAGACTTGCAACCGTCCTCTGGCATTAAATTTATATCTTGACAAGGATTACGAGCACGCCGAAAACATTATCGTCACTTCCGAATGCTTGACCTTGAAATACTCTGGCCTGTACTATGTCTACGCATGTGTCTACTTTAAGCCGCACATCTCCCATTGTGCCATGAATATGACACCGCCATTGGTAGGTCTAACATACAGTTTTTTAAAGATAGAACATTAGATATAGGATATAGGATATAGGATATATCTGTTTTCCACGTTTCACCTAAAACAATAGTATTGCGTTTCAAAAAGACTCGTCTATATCAAAATGAATAACTCTTTAAGTCAGGGCTTCTCAAAGTTTGCATATAAGCTCCCCCGCCCTCCCCAGACAAAAAAAAAATACGTTTAGTTTCCCATTAGCCAGCTGGGGGATTTTGGGAAGAGTTGTACGATCCAACAGAGGGGTTATCAACACTGACCTACGGCGTAGCTGCCTGTGGGCCTTACGATTGGTCTCGGTCAAGGAGTCTAGCGTTTTCTTGCATTCTGAGATATAGATGTTCTTCTTCTTGGTGTCAGGGCGCCATATTCACCCTTTTTTTATCAAAAAGAAAAGCGCAAGATAAAAGAGGGGCGCTGGACAAGACTAAACTACAAAGGACATTCAAGAGGGGCGCTGGACAAGACTAAACTACAAAGGACATTTAAGAGGGGCGCTGGACAAGACTAAACTACAAAGGACATTTAAAGGTTTGAATTTAAAGCGTGAGTACTTCGTGAGATATTCTCGTGTTCAAGCCAGAAGTCTTAGAGTGGGCGCACACAAACTTCGTCCAGAGAATAATCATCGATAGATGGGAGAAAGTTCGCTGTCCATTCGGACATGAGAAGTTTGAGTAGAAACATCACAACGCACATTCATCGGTCAACGTTTATTAAGCGATAATGGCCAGTTCGCGAAATGGTCAATATCGGCTTTGGTCAGGCCCGCCAGAGGGTGTCGATGGGGATAAGCTCCCGTTGTCTATAAAATACTCTTATAAGACATCCGTCTTAAATAGCCTCTGACAACTACGTCCATCATCTGACGCGCTCGTGTGGCTTAGATACTAAGAGAGAGAGAGAGAGAGAGAGAGAGGAGAGAGAGAGAGAGGGAGAAAAGAGAAAGAGACACTATAGTCTTTAACTTGTTTCTTAGGACATGAAATGGCAAGTTTCCACGAAGTCTGGCCTTTTCCCTCACTTGCAAACAGTTCTGTTCAGTGGTGTAGTCACGTGCCTAAGAAGCTGTAGTGAATTTGAGAAGTCTTCTTTCTCAGGTAATCAGCTTACAATCAGTTTACATCGAATGTTTTCTAAGGGAGTCTGACGATGTTGTTATTCAAAAAAAAAATAGAATCAGAACAAAATCGCATTTTAAATCAAATGATTACATTTATTATTATTATTATTATTTGAGCTTCATAAATACTATTATAACCTTTGCATCTAAATGTAAAAACATTGGTGACTCTCAAGCATAGCGTCCATTATAATCGACGTTTTGACCCCCCCCCCCCAACCTCTCTTTTTGGTGACTTATTACTGGGCTACAAAAGGATTGGTTATAGGTTTATTTTAGTGCAAAATAAGTCTGCCAAATTTCATCTTTCTATTACATGTCCTTCATAATTTATGCATTAATTGTTAAAGTGAAACCTAATACATGTAGTTGAAAGTAGTGGCGTAGCTATGGTGGGGGGTCGGGCCCCCGCTTCATGGGTTCCCCCCAAATGAGTATCCAATTCTTTTTACATTAAATATTACACATTATGCCCCTAAAGAGGTCGAGCCCCCGGGCACCCCCAAATACTAGCGCCACTCGTTGAAAGTATGATTCGTTATTGAAATTCGTCTCATTAGCTTGCAAAATCTTCATGGGTTCAGGGTGTGGCTGGCCATGGAGTTCGAAATCGGCTCCAACACTTTTGTCTAGAAATGTGACAGTTTACGTAGATCTTTGGTGAAAAAAAAACACAAAACAAACTTGAGTGGCCATGCAGTGAAAATCTCTGGTTAGACCCATTATAATGTTTCAAAATATAATCATCGTAAAATTAAATTTGCTTTGCGTCATTTCCAGCTTCAGTAAAGCTTCAGCGGGGATTCTCGCACTCGACTCAAATGTTTCGTTGTACTCGGTAAAGACTTGAATAAATCAATAGTCGAACATGAGCATTTTTGTGCACCGTCTTTAGTAAAAACCCTCAGATAAAACGTTTTCAGAAGAACATGACTGTGTAAAGCTCACTGGGAAGACACCTGGCAATAATGAAATAAAATAGATCAAGAAATATCAGCTCATCTGCTTCACGAAGGAGGAATGAATTTAAAGAACTAGCCGAATTCAGCGTATACCACCACTTTAGTCAAGTACTATTTCTTTCCCTTGTTTGAGATACCAACACAGCAATTTATTACCAATAGTTCATTGATTATTGTGTTGTCCGGTGAAAGAAATAATTGTACAAAATTTCCGCTTGATCCAAGATTGGGTGTCGGAGAAATAGCGTGCAGAAACTTTTGGACAGAGAGACAGACAGACAAAATGAGTTGATATGAGCTTTGTAAAAAATATTTGTTTATGTATCTTGTTTTATATTTAGATTGAATGTTTTTTTAACATTTAAAAAAAAATCTTTGAGTTTATGTTGGCCCTACTTTTGAGGTAACGCCCACTAACGCTGCATACATCTTCACATTAAACACATTTCTTGGCGGAAACCACTTCCTGATTTCACAAGTTCATCGATCAGAAGGGCAAGTGGCCAAGGGATGGCTGCCTGGTCGTGCGGTTTGCACGCTGGACTGTCGTTCGGACTTATCGATGGTCCCGGGTTCAAACCCTGCCCGCTCCCATCCCCCGTCGTCCTGCGGGAGGTTTTGACTAGGAAGTAATTATCTTCAACTCTGAAGGAACATCCGAATTAAGTAAAACATTTTACAAGGGGCAGTTGTGGATACCGACAGGGCCGGCCTTTTGCCACTCAACCTATGCGGCCACAGTGGGCCCCGCACTTTCATAGACCCCGAGTTAAGTCTATGTGTAAATCATTAAACGTTATAACTTTTTTTTTCAGCGACCTCCTGATTTTCCATTTCCATTTAAAATCGCCTGAATTAATAATTTAAAAAAATAGACAAAATAGACACAATTGTCATTTTGGGGTGTCACACAACAAGAAAAATGCCAATCCAACACGCGATAATAAAAAAAAAAACGTCATTGTCAGCATTCATTTAATAAGAATAGGACGAATTTGAACCAAAAGTTCCAATACTTTATTTAATTTAATAGTTTACTTGATTAAATGATTAAAATGCAAAGACGAATTTATTTTCGAATACAAAATCTTAATTTTCACTTATTATCCTTATCTCTACCCAGACTGGGACTGCGCACAATCCATCCGGCTTAGGGTCCCGCAATTGTATATATATATATATATGTAGTGGAGTGGATACCTTTCCAGGAAACACCGGCCACCCCGATATCCACGTGACCCTTCCCCCCTAGATGGCACCTAGTGTCCGCGCATAAAGAAGCAGACCAGTGTAGGCACTGTCCATTCGACCAGCATCTATTGTCGCTGTAGTTTCCGTATGTTACTGGACCTACGTCGTCTCCACTCCCTGTTTGTGCCTTTATATATATATATATATATATATATAGAGAGAGAGAGAGAGTGAGACAGGGGTGTTGGGAGATTGGTTCCAGAGCTTACTGACTCACTTAAAAGTTGAGGGATGGAGAGGAATGGGAAGACAATACTTATCTTAGTGACACCTGGGCACGTGACCTAGGCTAAGTTATCAGGCTGTATTCATTTTACCACGGCGAGGGTGACTATACCCAATAAATCCTTTTTTTTTATGACTAGCAACTTTTTCATGTTTTGTATTTTTTACCTGTCTACTTGTCTTATTCATGGTAAACCAGTAACACAGACTAAAAAAGCAAAATACCTAGGTGTTATAATAAACGAAAAACTGTCATGGAATTTCCATATTGATGAAACTATCAAATAATCAAGCAAAGCATTAGAGTTTATTAAGATAAATTTCTAGAAATCAAATAAGATCATAAAACAAAACTGTTACTTAACCTTGGTTAGGCCAATAATAGGGTTAGGCCAATAATAGAAAATGCATCCTCTGTTTGGGACCCCTCAACTCAAGAAAACATTAAGAAACTGGAACAGACACAAAATAAAGCAGTGAGATTCATAACAAACGAATATTCGCATTTGATTAGAGTAACACCTTTAATAAAATCACTAAATTTAGAAAGCCTTCAGGAGAGAAGACTCAAAAGTAAAGTAGCAATTATACATAAGACACTGAACTATAATCTTCAAATACAAAATCTAATAAAATACTCTGAAAGACACAAAGATAAAGTCACATTCCTCGTTCTATATGCTAGGACAAATGAGTACAAATGCTCCTTCTTCCCTAGTGCTATTAGAGCATGGAATGGGTTGCCTGAGCCAGACAGGAAAACCACTGACTTGGCAGAATTTAAGTCATTGCTTAACATGCATGACTAGATGTATGAGGCGTAGGACGTAATCATCTTCTTTTTTGAAGTAACGTCTGTATTAGATACGCTAAGCTAGATAGATAGATTGATGGACAGAGATATATTATTTTAATTCTTTTAGGAGAGATAGATAGATAGATAGATAGATAGGTAGATAGATAGATAGATAGATAGATAGATAGATAGATAGATAGATAGATAGATAGATAGATAGATAGATAGATAGATAGATAGATAGATAGATAGATAGAGATAGATAGATAGATAGATAGATAGATAGATAGATAGATAGATAGGTAGATAGATAGATAGAGAGATAGATAGATAGATAGATAGATAGATAGATAGATAGATAGATAGATAGATAGATAGATAGATAGATAGATAGATAGATAGTCAGAAAGATAGACAGACAGACAGACAGACAGATAGTTAGATAGACAGATAGATAGATAGATAGATAGATAGATAGATAGATAGATAGATAGATAGATAGATAGATAGATAGTCAGAAAGATAGACAGACAGATAGTTAGATAGACAGATAGATAGATAGATAGATAGATAGATAGATAGATAGATAGATAGATAGATAGATAGATAGATAGATAGATAGATAGATAGATAGATAGATAGACAGACAGACAGATAGTTAGATAGATAGATAGATAGATAGATAGATAGATAGATAGATAGATAGATAGATAGATAGAGATAGATAGATAGATAGATAGATAGATAGATAGAGATAATTTATTTTTATTCTTTTAGGCAGAAATTTTCTACTTAATGTTAACGACACATTGTTTGTTGAAGTCTCTGATGACAGCGTTGTCAACTTTGATAAAACGTCCAGCTATTTAGGAGCACATAGATTGGTCGAAAATAAACGTTTCAAAGAGCAACTCACCAATGTTATAGACAACGAAGAATTCTAATGCCATAGATGACTCCCTGGATATATATATATTCTTTTTTTTTTAGAAAGATTCATCCTTCTCTTTATAAACAATTTCACAATGTGAATTGAGACGCTATATTCCTCTTCTGTAAATCATGATTGGATGTTCAGTTTTTAATAGACAATGAAATTATGAAATTAATACAATAAAAAATGGAATTTATAGTGTATTTTGGTTCATGCTTCTATTTTTACATACCACTTACTTTATTGTAAGAATAGTGTACTTATAATTTGTTAGAAAAAGGAGTGACCTCGTAATTAAAGAGGACAGACTGTGTTGTAAGTGTGCAAGCAATGGCTGCCCCAGCTTCAGAGCACGCCTTTCTTCCTTGATGACCAGATCTAAAGTGATGGAAATCCATCGCCATTGGATATCAGGTGGCTGTAGGACTTTACCATAGAGAGAAGAATTAAGATGCATGACTGGCTCACATCTATCTATCTATATATATATATATGTATATGAGAATTTTTTTTAAAAAAAAAGCAGTGTTTCTCAACTTTCGGCGAAAAAACAACTACAACAACAAAAAAACAGTCATGTTGAGGTCTTTCTCTTGATAGCTTGGGGGTCTGGGGGAGCCCTGTAAGCCTCCAAATAGGGACACCAAAAGCGTTTTTCTTTCATTTTTCACTGCAGAAATGTATTCTCCTGACATCTACCGCTCATTATTCGTCAGTGGGGTTCGTGGAAACGCCCCGACACCATAAGCGTTTTCTTGCATTTTTCACTGCAGAAAGGCATTCTCCTGACATCTACAGCGCATTATTCATCCTATTAAAAAAATACCTTTTAAATAATGTTTTACTTGAAAAATATTCTAATATGAATGTATAGGCCCATACTACATTGCAAATAAAACGATTTGAAGATATCCCACAGATTTAGATTAAGGCTTTTAGGATCGCAGCCGAAAAAAAAAATATTCGAAAAATAATATTTTTTAAAAAAGCTCATTTGTAAGTGATACATTTTGTTCAACAGGCATGTTTGTTACTTTGTTTTGTTACAGAATTGTTGTTCAAAGCTCTAAAGAAAAAATTTCGGAAGTGGGAGTAGAAATTAAGTGGACTAATTATATTCTACTATAATTTTTTTTTTTTTTTTTTTTTTTTTTGCATTCTTAGGATTCAAGCATAAATTGTGAGCTATAGTCACAACATTTATTTAACAAGAAAAATATTACATTGAGTAAAGGTTGGAAAAGGGCGACTAGGAAAAGAATATTTGGGTTCAGAACTCATCTCAATCGTTAAACTTTTACTTAAAAATTTAGTATAAATTATAAATTTTTCAAAGCAAAGTCTTTCTTTAAAAAACTATGATAAATTCATGTGAAACTACATATACTCTGTCGCCATATTTGACTATTCTGATTTAAAACATCATGTTTTCGTCTGGAAAGGGGAGGGGTGGTAGAGTGAAAACATTAATCGCTCCTTTTTATAATTTCTGCTAATGATTGCATTTGGCATTAAAGAATAGGGCTTAGGGCGACTCGATATACGAATTTAATTTATAGCATATATAAATTATATTAGTGACAGATTTTTTTTTATTTTGTAATTTCTTAACTATTATACAAAATGAAAAAAAAATATTGGTTTGTCCGATGGGCGGAAGGCGATTGCATGTATCGCCCCTACCTTGAATGTCCTGGAATTACGCCGATCGAAAAAAATAGGTATAAAAAAATTCGGCACCGTTGCTACGGATGGGTCGTCGCATTACCGAGTTTGCGCAGAATGTGTATACTGCTCCGTGACAATAGATAGATTTAATCTATTTATAGATTAGTATCGTTATCGGATTGCTTTTTCACTGAGCATGTTGATTTACGGGCTGGCTGTGTCAATAAGCTGACCAGTGACGCGTCTACACCGCCTTTCACCCACTTGTGAAGCGTGTTCTCGTGATTGAAGATGGCCTTGGCTCAAAGCAAGGGCATTTCACCTGGCATTATAATGATTATTTTTCTGAAGGGCCCTCCCTCACCTAAAATCTTGTTGTAACAGAGTGTTTTTGCGTAAATTATCTAGACTCTAGGTAGAAATAGTATCTAGATTTAGATCTAGTGAAGATAATTCACACCTAACTTGAAAACTTCGTGAATTTGAGTCAATTTAATGATCTCGATACATCGAATGTCTAGATTAGTCTAGAAATACGCTAGATTGTAGATTTACGCTAAATCACTAGCTCTAGAATGTAGTGATGCCTAGAAAAACTCGCAAATTTTAGTGACTTAAATTAGATCTAGAGTCTGGATTTACGGTAGATTCGGTGAAGATAATTCTCACATAGCTGTGAAAAGTCCGCGAATTTTAGTGACTTAGATCTAGAGTCTAGATTTACGGTAGATTAAGGGAAGATAATTGTCACACATCCGTGAAAAGTCCGCGAAATTTTGTGACTTAGATCTAAAGTCTTGATTTAATGTAGTTTCAGTGAAGATAACTGTCACACAGCCGCGAAAAATCCGCGAATTTAGTGACTTAAATCTAGAGTCTAAATTTACAGTAGGCCTAGATAGGTGAAGATAATTCTCACACAGCATTGAAAAGTCGCGAATTTTAGTGTCTTAAATTTAGATCTAGTGAAGATAATTCACTCACAGCCGTGAAAAGTCCACGAATTTTGTGACTTAGATCTAGACTCTAGATCTACTGTAGATTTAAGGAAAATATTTCGTATAGGCCTACAGCTGTGAAAGTCCGTAAAAGTTTTTTCGGTCGTAAAAGACAGGGAAACTACATAGTTGAAAAAGAAATTGTGCTTGGAAAAAAAAAACGCTAATAGGTCTAATATTCCCCCCCCCCCAAAAAAAAAAATAAAAAAAAATCCAAAAGCCATTATTTAGTAAGCAAATGCCAACTAAACACACAAATAGGCCTGTATGTTACAGGCTCTGTTTATGAGGAGGATTATTAAGCACAGTTAATAAAACAATAAAACATTAGGCCTACAAACACATAGGAACTAAAAATGTAGCCTACATTTCCACCACAGAGAAGGCATAACTCTAAGAATGTTTCTTATTTTAAAAAAATGGAACAGCAAACATTTGTAATGTTCTTTAATAATCTTTGAAAGGAAAAAGGTTTTGGGATGACAGTCAAGTTGTTATTAGATTAAAAGATAACTTACACATATATATAGGCCTATATATGTATATATATATATATATATATATATATATATATATATATATATATATATATATATATATATATATATATATATATATATAAGGCTTGTCTTCTAGTCCGAAGATTAATGAGCAATAATAATAATCAACTTTGACAATTGTTATGTAATATCTTTACGCGAATTTTATGTCCTGGAAATTTAAAATTTGTTCTGGAAAAGTCCTGGAAAACTCCTTGAATCTGGTACAACCCTTTTTCATTTTATATTTACTAATGATAAAATTTGAGATCAGAGTGTGTGTGCGACATAATATACAAATGGATTATAACATCAATGTGTACCTTATATTATATAGATATTCAAATAATTTTGTTTACAAACTATAATTTCTCCATAAAAATAGGAATCGACCCTCACACCTGGTACAACCCTTTTTCATTTTAAATTTACTAATGGCGAAATTGGAGATTAGAGTGTGGTGCGACATAATATACAAATGGGTTCACATATTAATACGTAGCTTATATTATATAGATATTCAGCTAATTTTGTTCACAAACCAGGATTTCTCCATAAAAATAGAAACCCCCCCCCATTCAGAGGACTAGAGTGGGGAGAGCAGTAGGTGCAACCGCCCCCCACCCTTACCCCAAGAATCGGCCAAGATACCAGAAGGCGAGCGACATAATATAAGAATTATATTTTAATTCTATTAATTTCGTTCACAAACTATATGATTTCCCCATAAAAGTAGGACCGCCCCCACCCACTCAAAGGGTTTGGGTGGGAAGGGCAGTAGAGGTATTCGCCCCCCCCCAACCAATCGGCCAACAGGGGAACGACAAAATATAAAGATTTGTTAAAATATCAATAACAATTTTTAATCATATAGATATTTAATTGATTCTGTTAGCAAGCTGTGATTTCTACAAATAAATTGGACCGCCTCCCCCACTCGAAGTTTAGTGGGAGGGGGGGCGAAATTGATGCCAGCGCCCCCTCCAGACCCCTACAAATCGACCAACATACTAGGGGGGGGGGAAATAATCTAAAAATAGGTTGAAATATAAATAAGTAGCCATAGAAGTGTTCTGTTGAAAATACAATCCCCCTTTAAAAAAAAAAAAGGTCGAAAATTGTTATTATCTACGTTAGGGTTCTCACATTGTCTCTGATGGACTGTACCGTAACCTTTCACCTTTTTGTACGTTTAGGAAATCGTAGAAGAGAAGAAACTACAAGTACACTCTATATTTATAATCTACCAGGAAAAGTTATACGGATCTTTACTTTTTTTTGTGTGTAACATGATAATAGGCCAAGCTTAGCTAACATATTTAATTTGTGAAGAAGTGTAGCTGTTTTTTTTTTAAATACATATAGGCGACATTATAAAAGAAATATGACGTCATTCTTGGTTTGAGCCGCAAATAAAACAAGAAAAACATTTTAAAAAATGCTTTTAAAAAAACTAATCTTATATTAAGTGTAATTGTATCAATTAGTTTGGATCTGTCGTGTAAATGATGTAATTATATGTACAATCGGGTAGAAAAGAAAGGGGTATCTTGGTGAATGTTTACATGATCGTTTTGAAATACATAAAAAAATTCACTCAAGACTTGAGTCCTCAAGGGGACTAATTCAACTTATAGGCCCTACCACCATATCTGTCAAGTATGATTTCTTTCCCTCGTTTAAGATACCAAACAAAATAACTAATTACCAATAGTTAATTAACTAATTTGTTGTTGTTTTTTAAATTGATTCTTGTGCTGTCAGGTAAAAGAAATAATTATTCAAAATTTCAGCTTAATCCGAGATTGGGTGTGGGAGAAATAACTTGTTCAAACGTTTTACCATATAGACAGACAGAGCTGATAAAGGCTTTGTAATAAAGGGAGTTTATGTTACACACAAACTCATAGTTGGTCTCTCGTGATGCACAAAAAGTAAAGTTCCCCTTTTCAGACCTTGCCATTCATAGGGCAGATGATGTTAAGGTCATCTCTTTCTTTGGCCAACAGTTAAAGAGCAAGGTGTCATGTGTCCATCACGATGACCTATTGTCTTTACTTTCCCCAGCAATAGTTGGATACCCATTAGAGTTGGGTGGTATCAGGGGGTGGGGCCTAAAAATCCTGAAAATCAAAATCCCAGTCTTCACCGATGAGATTCCAACCCAAGGTTCGGAAGCCAAGCGCCCAGTCGGCCATCGCGCTTACACTTAAAAGGCATCCAATGTAACCAAGGCTGTATTGAGGTTATAAACCCTCATCAATATATATCAGGTAAATATATATATATAGCCTATAAAGCGAATCTACAGTCATCAACTTCGATGATTTTGGGATCCATTAATATAGATCTAGTTAATCTTTGTAAATGCAAGACTGAAATAACTTTTAATGCAAAACACATTCTAATATATTTCAATACAAAATTTGCTTCCAGACTTTTTATGATCACAAGACCGTCCTAAACATCATTAGGGTGGCCATTGTGGCTCACTCTGTGGCGAAAAAAAATACCGAAGAATTTTTATTGGAATTGAATTTTTTTAAAACCTATCTAGACTAGGATCAAATAACTTGATCTAAACTCTGTGTCTACCACTAGTGTCTAGATAGGAATTTTAAGTAATGCATCAAACTTAAATGAAAACCATTTTTGTTTTGTAAAATGTAAAATGTTTTACTTATTTCGGATGTTCCTTCAGAGTTGAAGATAATTACTTCCTAGTCCAAACCTCCCGCAGGACGACGGGGGATGGGAGCGGGAAGGGTTTGAACCCGGGACCATCGATAAGTCTGCACGACAGTCCAGTGCTCAAACCGCACGACCAGGCAGCCATCCATTTTTTTTAATGTCCTATAGTAGCTAGATTTATATTACTACTATAAATGTTTAGATGTGTTGGATTATAATTAAATGGTACATATTACAAAGTTTGAAGTTCTAGATTCCAGGAAACTAAAGGATGTTATTTTCCGAACATAGAAGAGTCAGCATTGTTACTTCCGACCATAACAGCGTTGTATTTTTTACTTTCCCTGTTGTAGACTGTGGCGCTAAGTAATTCCCGAATAGATTAGTTTCAATTTCAAATATAGACTAGGGTCTAAAATCTAGATCTAGAATAAATGTATAAATATCTAGATCTTTTTAGCACCAGATCTATGTCTACATAAATCTAAACCTAGATCTAGATCTAGTATAAATAATAAAGTGATTCCGCGAAGTAAGTTATAAAATATAATCTAGATCTAAATTTAAAATATAAAAATACATTTTAAATGATTTTATACATTTATTTGATTTATAATATCAATATATTATAATGAATTAATGGTATGCTTATGATTTATGATAATCATAAAAAAATAAATTATAATATAATGGTTATAAGTTATATTACTATTACTAGTATTACTAGATAATAGATATAGATCTAGATCTAGATCTCAATCTCATCTAGACTTAGACTAGTCACTGACTAGACTCTAGTTTAGTCTAGAGTGACTAGTCACTAGTACTTAAATCTTATTTTATAGATCTATAATAAAAGTATAAGTCTATTTTAGTAATTATTATTTAAAATTTAAATTATTATTTTATATATTTAATTAGAATCTAATTTAGATCTAATATTAATTTATTTAATTATATATTAGACTCTTCTACTAGTACTTCTAATCTCTGATTCCAGACTCTAGACAAGACAGTCTATCTAGAGATTATCTGAATCTCTAGCTAGATCTAGACTAATACGATACTGTTGTGAGTGTTGTCTGTTGATACTAAATTAGTTCTAGTAATCTAGTAAATAATCAAAATTATCAAATTTAAAGGATCTAGAGGTCTAGATCTAGATTTAAATTTAATCTAGATCTAGTCTTTATATTTTATATCTAAATTATCTAAATTCTAGATATATTATGAAAATGATAGAGATCTAATCTAGATTATTCTAGATTCTGGAGATAGAATGTTCTCTTTAATTTTGGTTTGAATTCAGAGTTTTAATAAGTTTTCCTTCTCTTAGGTGGGTAACCAATCAAGGCTAACAAGCCCCTTCTGCCTGAAGCGTACTTACATGGCATTTTTTATCTTTCTTCTCAAAGGCTTAACTACACTATGAAATATGAATGCTGGATTGTGAAGCCCACATCCTATAGAAGTCATTGTGGGATAAAGGGAATGGCAGCTAGAACTTGTTAAGGTTAGTATATGCTATATGTCATAAAAATCCTAAAATGTTCAAAATTTAATCTTCATACTTACTAGATCAACTTTGAAAACAAAAATGTCTCAGCAAAGTCAGAAAAAATCTGAGAAGTTAATCACCACCTCATTAGAACTACGCCAGGTCATCATCAAGTCCATCATAGTTGGAACAGATTGGTGCAAACATTTATTTGTTCCCTACAATGTCATTCAGACTGTATCAGCGTTACTTGTTGACTAGGGAATGTGAAAAAGATCTAGACATCCGTTCATTGAACTTCTCTGTATTTTGTGTCTGTTTACATTTGTGGAATGTTTTTAATTGAAAATTAATTAAATTGAATAAATTTCTAATAAGGATCAATAAAGCAGTCTTAGCCTTTGTACCATGATGGAAAATTAGTGAAGCTTTCTCAGTAGTGTTGTCTAGAAACAACACATATCTTAAGTAGAAACACTCTTTCTTTTAAGAAATAGAAGAAAAATAGAAGCAGCAAATTTTCACCAACTCTTGCAACTGCATCATAGTGCATAAAATAATTTGTAAGATTTTCTAAGAAATTGTAACTCTAATTTCACAAAAAGATCATCAGATAACCAACTGTATCTTATGAATAACCTGATAGATTATCTTTCATTTTATTGTGCAATCAAATAAACTCAAATATTTATTTTTCAGATCAAATTTTATTTGCTTCGCTATTTAAAATCATGGAAAATAAAATGCTGTCTGAGTGCCTCTGCCCAATATGCATTAGCATACTCATCGAGCCTGTGACAATGCCCTGCAACCACTCACTTTGTATGCCCTGCTATAAGGAAACAGTGGAAAAAGCCAACCTGACATGTCCAGTCTGCAGGAAGCGCATTTCTGTTTGGGCCAGAAAAGCTGCCAAGAATAATACATTGATAAACATGCAAAAGTGGAAAGCCATCCAGGAAGCTTTCCCTGAAAAAGTGAGGCACAGGCTGGAAGGCAGTGAAGAGAGCAACAGTGAGAGTGAAGAAGATAATTTTGAAGCCCGTAAGTTGAAATACAATGCTCTAGTCTAGGTATCATAAATAGAAGTAAAGTCCCATCAAGAATGTTTGAGAAATATAGAACATTTAGATAACATCACCTTCAGTTCTCTTGATAAATTCTCTCCATTCCTCTCTTTTGCCAGAATAAGCATCTTTTCCATAGACAGGGCTGTACTGTCCATATTGTTGTCCCCCATGGCATCCTTTGTTTGCCTCACCTTCTTTTTCCTGGTACTGTTCTCTGTAGAAAAGTTTTACAAGCACCTTTAAATGGCTGTACAGTCTTAGCTTGCGTTTTTTTTACAGTGGTCAGAAGTTCGTGTACTCAATAACATCAAAAGCATCACTGTAACTCTAACCACCTTCAGAATGAAACCCACAGACTAAAGGCAGATTTATGCAAAGACAATGGCTTTAACCTTGAATAATGATAATCATTGACATTTATGGGGAAAAAAATATTGACAAGCTCCCATTTTGTTTCAGAGCTAAGAAGACTAAAAGAACTTTCTGAACCTGGAGAGATCAGACAAGAATATGAAGCTGCTCTTGAGAAGGTGGTGAAATATCCATCAACTTAATTAACTTAATAATTCTTAGAAATGGAAACAAATTTTAAGTTTTAATTGTCATTTTTTTTTTTAAATTGTAGTTTTGCTGAAATTTTTAAAATAGTGCATTTTTCATTCTTATAGCATTCTCAGTGCGCTATGGTCTAATCTCTTTTGTGGACCAGTGTGGAGAGATGGAATATGGGAGGTTTCGATGCTGCCTTTAAGCACTCAGCTAACACCACTCAGCTCAAATCAAGCAGTTTAAGCATCTCAGCTATGCGTCCCACAAAATTCCCACACTGGTATTGTTAGGTGATTCTCTTGTTTCATGTGACAGGGTGGCTTGGCATATATTTAAATCACCTTCCTTGCTCAAATTCTATTAGTTGATAGTAGTAGTGGGGGAGCAACTGGCAATATTAAGTGGTTTCAATTAATTCAGTTGTGGCTAAATATAATGTACGAACAAAAAGAAAGAAAATCTAGATCTACATTAATTTATAACAATATCTTACGCACAGATATAAACAGGGTTTGAATGCTGAAACTGAGATTCTAGTCTGTATTATCTAGATATATATATTATATACCTAAGTGCTCAGGGCATTTTGATAGAAATGTCCCACCCTTACCCAAAAGAAAATTATTAGTATTTTCATAACTTAATGCACATTTCTCTCAACAGACTAACAATAACAAGAGAGACTGTTAAACTGCTTACCAGTAGTGCTCTGATTCTGGTGAACTGGTTGTGATAAATCTATGTGTAGTTAACATTGTCATTTAGACTTAGTTGTTTCAAAACTTGATTATCAAGAACATCTGGATATTGATTATTATACTTTATTAATGTTGATCAAGCATCAACTGTTACTGTCACGCAGACCAAATCTTTCTTGACACCCCCTTTCTCTCTTTATATTATTTAATATATGTAGATCTAGTTATATTTTTTAACTGAACTGTAGCTCTGTTCCATCGGCAAAAGAACCATAACAGACACCAGAGAGACACATTGCCTCGAAATCAATGAAATTCAATGAAATAACAACTGTGCTATACAAAAAGACATACTTCCAATGCTGGCTCATGCAAAAGTCACTCTTAATTAAAACATTTCTCTGCCAATTCCTCCATAAAACAGAATATTTTGTGTTAAATGGTTAAAAAAATATTTTATTTGCATTGAGCCCGATCTACTTCTCTGTGACTATACTTTAATGCTTTCAGCACTCAGTCTAATAGCATCAGTTGTGAAAACATTTCTTGTTCCTTTATAGACGTAGGTAGAACTTCACTGGAATTGAATCTCATTTATATGAAAACTTTATTATTCAATAGATTCGTCAACAAAAAGTAGAAGAGGCAAAGAAAGAAGAGGAGGCCAGTAGAGCACTCATTGAAGCTCTGCAACAGGAAGAATTATTGGAGCTAGAGAGAATGAAGTCAGAGATGGTGGAAATGGAACACGTCGACAGACAGAAAGCACTGGAGCTTGAAAAGGTCAATAAATATTGTAATAAATAAAAACTTAATAATGAAAAAAATAATTTGAATTTATTGATGTTCATTGTTTATAATTCTGTTGAAGTGTGTGTCACTCATATTTTTATAAATCCAAACTGTCATGTGTTCTGTGCTGATTTTAATGGAATCGTGTTCTGTGTTTCAGATTGGAAAGTCTCAAAAAAATGGCATCCTTCTTAGTCCTGCGAATGCAAAATCTTTGAAACAGAAAAGTCTGAAAAAGAAAAAACAAAAGACTCTTTCACCATCTTCTATGACTTTGACAAAATTCTACCCATCTGTCCCTCGTAAGACCTTGAGTCCACTTCACTTGCCTGACCTTGAAGATGTTCCTCACAGCTCTGACCACAACAAGAGGCGGAAGATATGCACTGACCTGCCTCCGGGCCTAGCAGATTTTTGTTGTTATGATGTAGGTGAAAACGTTGAAGAACCAACATCGCTGACAAAGTTCAACCACTTAGAGCCGGGACCGAGCAGAGTTACACATTCCCAAATTGATAATGGAGCTGATAATGAAAGCTCTTCAATTAGCCACCTGCCTAAGAAGTTAAACATTTCTTCTTATCTTCCTGTAGTACTTTGTGAAAAGAATTTGAAGCTGAAGAAATTCATTCAGAGTTGCACAACTAACAACTGTCTTTCTGTCTCTGACAGTGACAGTGAGACTTTACAAATGTCAACAAATGACTCTGTCCTGGCACATGATAGTGATAGTGAGACGTCAGACACGACCCTTAATTACAGTAATGTTGACAATGTTGAAAAAGTCAATAATTCTGCCAAGCAAACTGATAGTGGCCCTGCTGAACTCAACAATAATGGCTCAACTAGCCCCACTAAGTGTGAATCTTCCCAACTCACAGAAAACATATCAGCTGAACCTGCTGGTGATAGTTCAGCTCATGATGATCTTACACTTGCCAGTAGTAATAATACATCTTCAGGGAACAGTGATTTGGTTTTACCCACTAGCAGTGGAGCTATGAAAAAGCGAACACATAAAAGAGTATTAAACTGTACGTCTGTCTTGACGCATTTTAATGAAACTGCAAACAAGGGAAAAAAAGGGACACCAGACATCATGGTGAAATCGTTGAATATACCTGGGGGAGAAAGTGCTAAAACATTAGAAAAACAATATTTGCCAGTTGAGGATTCGTATTTATCACAAGAAGAATCTGATCGTTTATTGGCTTTAAAGTTACAAGAAATGTATGAATTAATGGATAAAAAGAGGATAGCTGTTGATCGCTTCGAGGGGTCCAGCAATGAATATACATTGCGAAGAAAGCGTAAATGTGATGAGTGACTGTTACATTGTGTTGTTTATTAGCTCAGTTGTTTTAATTTTAAATACATCAGCATGTATGGTTTTAAACCAGCCTTTCTGACTGGGACAAGTCGTCTAGTTGACATAGTTCCTCTGTTCAGTTTACTACTTATTGAGGTTGTGACGTCAAATGACAGGTACCTAGTATTGTTAAGTAGCTATGCTGTTCTAACTTTAAATGCATAAGCTCAGTTGTTTTACTTGCACAGACACCAGCATGTAGTTTCTTCTTCATTTCTCTGTGGGACAGGGTTTGGGTTGACATAGTGTCTGTATTTATTTCATCACATAGTGAGGTTATTGAAATATTTGTGACATTTTCATCTGCTATCCAAAGCAAGATCTAATTATGACTCTGGAATTTTTTAAAAGTTGAAACTATTGTTTGTATATTTTTCTTACTCTGATGAAATATGAAACTTTGTATGGCTTGATCAAATCTTTGAAAGTTCTTTTAATTCCTTAAAGTTTGGACTTCCTCGTGTGATAAGTAACACTTCAGATATACCAATCAATTTTTTAGAAATGTTAACAATTTGTTATTAAAAAATAACAGAGTAGATTTATTAATGGTTTCATTTAATCTCAAGGACTGTATTGGTTTAGAAAACAACAATATTGGATTAACTATCTAGAGTCAACTAAAAAATCCTTATTTTTGCATTTGGCAATATTTACCAAAAAAATGTAATGAAGTGCCTTAACAGCAGATAATTTCAGATGTCTCTTGCTCTAGACATCTTAAATTTGAAAGGAAAATGGTGATATGCTGTGTACACTATGTTTTTTAAACTAATTCTTATCCTAAATGGCTGTTTTGTTTTATCTAAATCTAATTTTGTACATAAGAAAAGTTTTTTTTTTCATTATGTCTTTGGAAAATGGTTTTTAAAAATAAAAAAAAGAATTGCTAGTTAAACACACAAAAAATTGGATATTTTTAACTTTGTATTTTGAGTTCTATTCTTAACATGAATATATTGGTTTAGAAAACAACAATATTGGAATAACTATCTAAGTCAACTAAAAAATCCTTATTTTTGCATTTGGCAATATTTACCAAAAAAATGTAATGAAGTGCCTTAACAGCAGATAATTTCAGATCAATCTCTTGCTCTAGACATCTTAAATTTGAAAGGAAAATGGTGATATGCTGTGTACACTATGTTTTTTAAACTAATTCTTATCCTAAATGGCTGTTTTGTTTTACCTAAATATAATTTTATACATAAGAAAAGTTTTTTTTTTCATTATGTCTTTGGAAAATGGTTTTTAAAAATAAAAAAAAGAATTGCTAGTTAAACACACAAAAAATTGGATATTTTTAACTTTGTATTTTGAGTTCTATTCTTAACATGAATATATTGGTTTAGAAAACAACAATATTGGAATAACTATCTAAGTCAACTAAAAAATCCTTATTTTTGCATTTGGCAATATTTACCAAAAAAATGTAATGAAGTGCCTTAACAGCAGATAATTTCAGATCAATCTCTTGCTCTAGACATCTTAAATTTGAAAGGAAAATGGTGATATGCTGTGTACACTATGTTTTTTAAACTAATTCTTATCCTAAATGGCTGTTTTGTTTTACCTAAATATAATTTTATACATAAGAAAAGTTTGTTTTTCATTATGTCTTTCAAAAATGGTTTTTAAAAAAAAAAAAAAAGAATTGCTAGTTAAACACACAAAAAATTGGATATTTTTAACTTTGTTTAACTGTGTTCTATTCTTAACAGAAACATGTTGGAGTGTTGTTCTAATCTTGGTACATGTTATTTAAACATCATTCTTATTATGCTTGTCTAGAGTCGTCCCATGGTTCCTCTTCATTTTTATTAAAAGATTTTTTTTTTTTCAGTATTTGTTTTGAATTCTTTATTGTATTCATATTTTTGTTTTGTTTTTTTTTTGGAAGGGGTGGGGGGTCAAAAGCTTATCTAAGTTTCTTACAGTGGTATAATATAGACAAACTGCATTTTTGATTATCTAATGTCTATAATACATATTTCAATATTATTAATATTTATTTCAAATTGTACACTTAATTGATCATGTTTTAATTTAGTGACAAAAAATATCTTCCCTAGCAAACAAATAATGACCTTGAATTGAAATTTATTTGTGATCATTTCCAAGATAAATTGACTTGTTATACATACATGTTATGACTACTGGTATCTAAAGAATAAATTGAGGGTTGTTGACAGATTAATTTCTTTAAATCCTGTTTTTGTTTTTCATAAGTTCTCACAGTGTGTCTCAGGCTTGTGTACAAGAATATGTTGGTACTAGTGCCATTAATGTCAATTTATAGCAAAAATTTGAATGATTGTCATGAAATGGAATTTATTTTCTTCTGTATTCTGATTATTATGTTGTAGTGTTGAGATGACTAGTCCTTTGAGATCCATCTGCGCAGCAATTTCCAGATCAGGCAGTTCTCCATATCTAGTTTTCCTTCTGAGGCCAGTGCCTTGTTCAGGCCTCTAGAAGAGTATGAAGAACTTGGTCATAGATATGTGAAGATCTAGCAATTTTTTAAAATTGATGTTATTTTGTTATTTACCTTGCAAAATGGATGTAGAGTCACTTTTCATGTGACTGCGGAGCCCTATTTTGTATAGACATTGCCATCCAAATAGCTTAAGGAGCATTTGCTTTTGTCGTAGAGGAGCCAGCCATTTTCCATGCTTTTCTTCCAGAACTTGAGGACAATGCTTTTTTTCACTGTCCATAGCTTTCTTTGTCCCCATCTCTCTCCTCATAGTCTAGTAAAAGGCTATATCTTCCCAGTCAACTTTGAAGTCCAGTTTGATTACATTCTTATATCGGATGACTTTCGAGATATGATTTTCCTCCATCCAGCTGACATGGAATGTCAAGATGCTGGAAAGACCTGTTAGAGCTCTCATCTCATCGCAGTGTTTACACACTCTTTTTTGCCATGTAAGTAGTCCATGACTCGCTGCTGTATAGAAGTGTGCTCAAAACACTTGCCTTGCTAACCTCCATTAGGTCGACACAGCCTTCCCTGAGCTTATTTTTATTTCCTCTTCGAGGGACAGGTCATCTTGAATTGTGGAGCCCAAATAGCAGAAATAGAAGTTGGCTAAGCCCCCCCATCTCTATTTTTTAGATTTTAATGTGAAAATTTCAATTCAATTTTGAATACCAGAGAATTTACAAGAAAAATTTAACTGATCTTTATAAAACATTTTTAGACATTTTTGTTTTTCATCAAAAAAAATTCTAGCCCTCAAATTCTATGTCCTTTTTTTTTTTTTTACTCTTTCAACCTATGCACAAACACTTCTTAGGCCCATCAGTTGTAGCCTTCCATCTCCCTGCACTGTAACACCCCCAACATATGTACGCATACTATACAATGTTTTAAAATGAAACACCCACAAAACAGTTTGAAAGAAGAAATATAATTATTCTCTACTTAGTACACTTTTGTTTACACACTTTTAAAAATTGTGTCTGTCATTGATCTAGATTTAGAGGAACCTTATTCAGAATAACCCATCATCATAAACCATATTATAACCCCCCCCCCCCCCCCCCAAACAAAAAAAAAAAACATGCACACACTAACACTTTTATTTACTATGACCATTTTTAGGACTTTAAATTTTTGGTTTAGAATAGAGGTAGATTTAGTCATTTTAAAATAGTTCTACCCGTTGTCATTAACCAGTCTTTAAATTAAATGAAAGAAAGTTAAAGTTGTGCGCCAAAAAAATGTTTATAAGTGCTTAAGCGAAGGAATTATTGTTTTGCAAATTATACATTAAAATGTCCACTATCATATACAGTTAGTAGTAATTGCAAATAAAATTTATTTTTTGGTAAATTAAACTTCTGCGGTTTCGTTCTCGAAAATGGCTGTTATCATACGATTCAGTTAAATAAGAATAGGTTAATTTTTTTAAATTGATTCATGTTTTGTTAGGTACAATAAAAATATGTTTAAAGTGTCAACTTGATTGTAGATTGCATGAGGGAACTAAACCCAACAAATTTAGCTATATATGTGAATACTGAAGTATTGGTTTCCCTTGTTGCTATTAAACAAAATAATGAATTACAAGTATTGATTGTCTAAGTGGCTTTTTTAAAAATATTTATTTAAGTCTTGTCCATGTGAATGAATAATTGAACGAAGTTTTATCTTGATCTGCCATTGGGTGTAGGAGAAATAACGTGTACACACTTTCAGACAGACAGAGTGAGTTGATATAAGCTTATAAGCTTTGTAAAAAAAAAAAGATTTATTTTCAAACATTGTATTACTATACTTTTTGATTAACAATGTCAATCAAAACATATGTCATAATGACATTACTTTCACCCTTTTAGACATGTTTATATTACCCTTTTAGTTCAGACAAAAATCAATTGTTACAGTATGTTACTTAATAGTGCTAAAATTAATTTTTAAAATAAAACAACAGTGTAAAAGTTATAAAAAACTGAAAATACTTATATTATAACAAGTTGTTAAAAAGTCTGTAAAAATATAGTGATATAAAATCAAACTAGGCAGAGTGAGTTCTCAATACACTTAACTGAATATAGATTTATACAAGAAGTGGATATGAATATAAAGTGCCAATGATAAAACAAACACACTCAGATACAGCTAGGCATAACATCAACCCTAAATAAAGTTTTAATTCAGATGTTTTTTTTTATTTTTACAGTCAGGCATAACAAGTCAACCATAAATTAGGATTTAATTCAGATGTTCTATTGTTACTTTCAGGCATGACACACTAATTTGGTTATTACAGTGTGTTTTTAATGTTACATCATTAAAGAACAAAAGCTTAAGAAATATCCATAAATTGTGGGTTTTGTTTTAAATATTACTTCCTTGTGCATGTACAGAACAATTCTTTTTTATTGTAAAATAAAAATGGATTTTGTAAAAATCATATTTGATATTTTTTACTATATTTATTAAAACAAACAAAAAATGTTAGAAAACTACTTCAATCCAATATTTGTTGCCTTGATTTTTATGTGTAAATTTGCTGTCAGACCAAATGAGAAACCCAGTCACTTGTTAATAATAATATTGTAAATATAACTTATAAATCTGATAGTTTTTCTATCTCCCTGAAGAAATGTCACATTATGCACTGTGAAAGTTTAGTTGAGTTTAAAAACATAAATTTAACAAGCAAAACTTTTGACAGCCCCCCCCCCCCCTTCCCAGTGTCACTAACATAATTAGTTTTTCTTTTTGTAAAGTGAATGATCTGGTTAAGGAACAGCTATGGTGATTAAATGAGATGTTATCACAGTGCAAATAAAGGTATCACAGAAGGAAATACTATAAATAAACTCTATACAATATATGTTATAAACGTATAAAATATTCAACCATCACATTCAATTTCAATGTTACATAAAGTTCCACTCAAAATGACAAAAATAACTTGATTAAAAAAATAAAAACAATTTTGGCATGAAGATGATAAAATAATACTGTCTTTGTCATATTTAGTCATGACATAATAGCTACAAGCTTCAGCAAAACAAAAAAAGTGGTAAGAAGTAATCTCAGAAAACAACAAATAGTTACATCCCTTGGGAGTCCACATTCATGGAAATAAACAGCCTAAAATAACTACAGTGCAAATCTTGAAAAAATATTTAAAGATGAAATTTATATGTCTTAGGTAACATATAACACATAAATTTGGTTTCTTTACTATGTTACTTAAAAAAAAACAACATTGATGATAAAGTTAAAAGATTTACAATTTTTAACAACAATTAAAATTAATATTATATAAACTTTATTTAAAATTGCCTAACAGTGTTGCACATTCTTGACTATCAACCTGTTGGTCTTGACTTAAAACTCCCAATCCATTTCCCTTTTGTCCTACATAATTTTTGGACCAATATTTAATCTTCATATTATTATTCATTGAAAAAAATAATAAAGTGTGGAGAAAAAAAATTGTCACTAAATGAGTGCTAATTGAATTGACTCTCCAGATCATCATGTTGACATTCTGATATGTTTTGATGTTCAGCTAGTACAGCATATTATAGATTCTTAAGCATTGGGTGATGCATAAACAATAGCTCTACAAAAGACTTTTATCATTAAATTAATAAAACAAAACTCTTATGGCCACCCAGTTCCAAAGCATTGTAGATTCCTCTATAAGCATCACACTAAAATCATCTTGAGATTATTAGCCTAAGAATAAGTTTTGAAAAGAGCTTATATATGTCAAAATTAGTATAATGAAATTAATAAATTATTATTAAAGCTTCAACAGAACATAAAAGATAGTATATATATATATATATAACTACTGAAGTAGTGATCTCTTTTTGTATGTAAAATATTTGTGAGGGTTAATAATGAGACAGAGTTTAATATCTTTCCAAGTACCCCATTGCCCACACATAAAAAGTGTATTATTAAAAAACTTTAACTGTATGTTTAACACTGCTTTTAAAAAACATAAAATAAAATAACATGCAACAGTCAAACTCCCTACTATATATACAACTGGTTACCTATCCATTAATTTTTACCACCATAAATTTATAAAGGTTATCTGAGGTCCCATTTAACTCTTTCTCTCCTAATTGATGATACCATCATTGATTTGACCTAATTAATTAATGTTTCATTTTATAAACTTTACTTTGTTTTATATTTTAAAAAAAGCATGCATTTCCTCTTAATTCTATACCAAATAAAGTTTAATCATAACAGGGTAGTGAAATATAAAAGGAGTAAAATGAATAATTCCATCGGAACATGGAAAATAATTATGGAGAGAAAGAGTTAAAAGCATTTTTCAAAATGCTATCCAGCCTTGGATCAATAAAATTTTACATGAATTGGGTGGTGACTTGAAAATGGTTGCAAACCTATGTACATAATAGTATATTATGTAACATATATTTTATTTATTTGAATAAGTAGGTGTTTTATTTGTTTTCTGAAAACTAGAAAAAAATTAGACTTAAGAAATTATAGATTGTAGAACTTACATTCACAATTACATTAAAATGCAATACTTACTTTTATAGATTTTGCTTTTCAAAAACATTGACATAAATAGAAGGAAATTAGTAAAATGAAACAAATAATGTTTTATGAAATGAAAGCAATATTTAAACCTAGCATTTTGTTTGATAGTAATGAGCATTGATACAAACGCACTATTAGAACTTAAACTATGCAATGGATTTATGTTTGGCCAACATTAACTTCATCTTTCTCAACCACAACTTCTACCCTGCCCTCTTCTTGTTTTGGCTGATCTTCCTCTTGCTTGGTCTTGTGCTCATCTTCTGTTTCTTTGACTTGGCTTTCATCAGAGGCCTCTACCTGGCCTGTTTTGTTCTGCTCTGTCTTTTCACTATCAGAATCTGCCTTGTCATCCTTGTCTGGATGTTTTTCATTTTTTTCTGGTGTTTCTTCTGCTGGGGCTTTCTTAGTTTTCTCTTTGGTCTTTTCATTTTTTTCTGGTGTGTCTTCTGCAGGGGCTTTCTTAGTTTCCTCTTTTGTGTTTTCACTTTTTTCTGGTGTGTCTTCTGCTGGGGCTTTCTTGGTTTTGTCTTTAGGCTTTTCACTTTTTTCTGGTGTGTCTTCTGCTGGGGCTTTCTTAGTTTTGTCTTTAGGCTTTTCACTTTTTTCTGGTGTGTCTTCTGCTGGGGCTTTCTTAGTTTTGTCTTTAGGCTTTTCACTTTTTTCTGGTGTGTCTTCTGCTGGGGCTTTCTTAGTTTTTTCTTTAGGCTTTTCACTTTTTTGTGAAGTGTCTACTGCCTGTGGTCTCTTAGTTTTTTCTTTAGGTTTTTCATTTACCTGATCCTTATTAGGCTTTTTATCTTTACTTTCTTTAGCTTCAACTGATTTTTTCTTTTCCTTTTTTTCTTTAGCATCTTTCTTTGGCTCATCTTCTTTATCAGCATTCTCTTCAGAACTTTCATCATTCTTACCCTGTGCACTCTTGTGTCTGGCAGATGCAGATCTGCTTCTGTTGGGTGATCTTGGAGTAGGTTTTCTCTGACACAAAATTAAAGTTAAATTAATGCACTGTTCACAACATGAATCAATAATTACTGGTTACTGACTTCTATATCTAAAATACATTTGGAACTGAAGATCTTATCAATAACATGTCTGGCCTGGTTTAGCCCATCAGTCAAGATGGCTTGCCAGAATTGTGCCCGTTGCTGCATGCTGACAATTGCTTGGAGCCACAGGTGAGAGCTGAGCTCTGAGTGGAGACCAAGGTCAATGAGGTGCTCAAGGAGCCTGACTGCCCAGTTGACAGTTAAGTTGTTATGATAGCTTCTTGGGCTACAGAAAATCTCCAACAGACTAAATTTAATGCTAATATGTGCTCTATCACATTGATTACCAAAGAGAAACTTCTACAATGTTTAAGAAATTATCTTTAAGTAGCTAAGAAAAAAAACATGGAGATGAATGGGGCGATAAAATAGAAGTATATATATGGATAGTTTATTTCGACTTGTTATAATATGTTTTACATAATCAGAAGTTACTTTAGAATTTAAGATTTAAGTATATCTTAGCCCTAGCCTCCCATAGAATAGCGAAGGATGAAGGTAGGGAAGGTTTGAGCCTGGGACTATCATGACAACAGTTAGAGCACATGCCACAATGGCATCATTAACATTACCTATTTATTACAGAATCTGATTCTGTTCTCTTTTTTTCTGTTTTTCTTTGGGTTCCATTATATTACCATCTTTTTTTTCTTTCTCTCTCTATACTGTATTTAATTGCTTAAAGGAATTAAATGGGATATTAAAAATCAAAGTGTAAGCAAGGAACAGATTACTGTGATTAGCTTTTATTGTGAAAATCTCCAACAGCATTAGACTGCATCAAGACTTATTTTTATTGTTAAAGTATGGGTCAAATTCTACTAAAAACAAACAAACAACCTAAAAGCCTGGGTAGTATTGAATAGGAAAAACTAACTTTGTTTTCTACGTTTCATCATTAAAATTGATGACAAAATAAAACAACCTTGACATAATTGACTAACAAGAATTGTAAATTAACTACAACATACCTCCAACCACCATTCAGGGGGGAAGGCTGAGATATTGTTCATAAATTTCAGATTTTCCTCCCAATCAGATTGCCATTTTTCATGACTATATTCTGGTCTCCTCATAGTGATCCTGTGTAGTATGGCCTGATTCTCTTTAGTAATCCTAAGTAGCTCACGCTGTCGTTTTTCTCTGTTCAGACTGATTCAATAGAAAAGTTGGCTATAAATAATGTCAAAAACTAGTATAATGTTTTAAACAGTGAATACCTATCAATAATTCAATTGTTGTTAAAAACTATGTATAAAGATGACACTACACTAAAGACCACATTATTTATGAGAAAAAATTGTGAATTAAATATAATGAAATAAATTTAAAGTTCTGACAGTTCCATAATATTGACCTTTCCATTTAACAACTCTTCCTAACATCAATGTAGTGCTAAGTGGACAAATCACTGGACTAGCCAGAACCCATAAAAAGAATCTTACTGATTAGTAACAGTCAGTAGTATCAACCAGTCACTCAGGGGTCAGTGGTCACATGACTCATTCAGTCCTGCCCTACCTCGAAATACCCGCCAACAATATTAAGAAAAACTATATTTGTTGTATAAAAGCATACAAACACTATGTAGAAAGAGATTAAAAAGTTACATTTATTGTGAAGTAATACCTTTTTATTGGTTCATAATTGTTTCTGTTATCTATGCGACCTCTACTGGTCATGATGCATGACATTTTTTTCAAGAGAAGTAAATTATCTCTCTCAATCATTGCTAACCTTTCTTCTTCTAGCTGTAAATGAAATAATTATTGGATCAAAATAAAAGCTGATACCAGTTGTTAAAACTTCTAGAAAAACATATATTGAAAGTAAAAAGTAAACTTTACCAATAAATTACTGGTACTCATAATTGAAAGATGATCAATTTTAATCTAATGATCGAGTGATCGTGATTGTACATTTGTAAATTTACACTGTCAATACTTTTCCCATCTTTTGTATGAAAAGATTTGATTATTAAATTTATGAGCTACCCAAGATACATATATATATATATATATATGTATCTTGAATCTGATAAACTCTGTCACTTTATCCCTGAAGGCCTTCTTAAAAACGATAGACCATATATCACATATGATATTTACAAGTATTGTTCATACCAGCACTCTCCTGTAAGTCTGTTCTTATCTTATCTTATATAATATAGAAGTTACTTCAAAAAAGAAGATGATTACGTCCCACGCGTCATGCATATTAACCAATGACTTAAATTCTGCCAAGTCACTGGTTAGCTAGCTCAGGCAACCCATTCCATGCTCTAATAGCACTAGGGAAGAAGGAGTATTTGTACAAATTTGTCCTAGCATATGGGATGAGGAATGTGTTCTTAGTTCCTATTGACACAGTTGACCTTTAAATTAGCACTGACCTTTGTTTTTTTGTGTCAGCTTGATCGCAAACACTATTAACCTTAAATTTGCATTGCTACTACAGTTATAACATTATTTTAAGTTACCATCTAAGCCTACTGAAACTTTACCTGCAACTTCTTCATCTTGAGATGGAGGTGCAGGTATGTTTGTGGGGCCTTTGTATCTACTGTTGCAGTAGCATCAGCAACCTGCATTAAAATGAGAAAAAAAATGTTAGTCATAATAGATAATTATACTAGATCTAGTTTCCAACTATATGATATTGCCTGCCTTGTTTTAATATATGTTTACAAATTTCTATCATAAAGCAAATTTTTAAAAAGAAACAAACTAATTTAAGAAGCACTATCTTTGTCACGACATTGTGATAACATTTAGCTTTAATTATCATTAGCCCAAAAATTATCAGTTTAATAACATGAAATTTCAAAACAATCCATATATAGATATTAGCCACCGTCAAAGAAGTTAAACATTTCTTCTTATCTTCCTGCAGTAGGCCTACTTTGTGAAAAGAATTTGAAGCTGAAGAAATTCATTTAGAGTTGCACAACTAACAACTGTCTTTCTGTCTCTGACAGTGACAGTGAGACTTTATAAATGTCAACAAATGACTCTGTCCTAGCATCTGATGGTGATAGTGAGACGTCAGACACGACCCTTAATTACAGTAATGTTGACAATGTTGAAAAAGTCAATAATTCTGCCAAGCAAACTGATAGTGGCCCTGATGAAATCAACAATAATGGCTCACCTAGCCCCACTAAATGTGAATCTTCCCAACTCACAGAAACCAGATCTCATGAACCTGTTGGTGATAGTTTAGCTAAGACTACTGATGAACAAAAGCTCCTTGAAATTGCTAATTTTTAAAAAGAAACAGACTAATTTAAGAAGCACTATCTTTGTCATGACATTGTGATAACATTTAGCTTTAATTATCATTAGCCCAAAAATTATCAGTTTAATAACATGAAATTTAAAAACAATCCATATAGATATTTGTCTTGAATTTAATAAGTTTGAGCATATAATATAAAATCATCTGAAAATTTAAGGATACAACAACCAGTATCATATTAAAATTTGTGGCAATAGTGAATCTAGGTTTATTCATGTATAAAATTGGTATAGTATGTGGTATAGTTCAGCAGATATATATATACGTATGTTTTAATTTTCATTATTTTAATTATTCTTGACAATTTTTATGATATAATATACTAGTGGCTTTAATATTTGTTAATTTTATTTTCCAAAAATATTCTATATTGGAATTATGCTATATAGGCCAACATTATGTATCTCATCTCTGTATCTGTCTCATTCTACTACTAGATCTATTAATTGAGTGAAAATTATGTTATGAGAGAATTTAGTATCATATAGACAATATAGTCAATATAGATCTAGATTTAAATTATAGTTAGTCTACATAATGTTAATCAAGATTATAAAAATACCATAAATTTCAAAAATGTGTTTTAAAAAATAAGTTTTCTGCATCTGGATAATAATCTGCTAGAAAATACATAGATTGTAATATTATCTACATTGATTTGTTTTACATATTTAGGATGTTTCTTCAGATGTTTAGACATAATTACATTCTTAGATTCTAGCCCAAACAATCTGAAGGACCAATTAAGGGGATGGCAGTGTGTAGGGTTCATACCTGGGACCATTTAGACGACTAAACAATTTAAAACTCCAGAGCCCAGAACACATACCAAACATTAGTCACATTATATAAAAAAAATACTATTTAAAATAGTAGGCCTATATTATAATAGGTCTATAGTAGGATGAATAATTTTGAAATAATACTTAATTATTATGGTTAACATTCTAGACTAAATTTTAATGAAGTAACAATATGAATACATTTAGGCCTATTATGGATTTAATCAGAATTTCTAATTAATTAATTACCTTTCTTCGGTGTTCATTATAATAAGTTGCATCCCAACGTTTCTGGAGTATTTTATTACAAGTAGGAAGTATAGACTTGTAAGATCTATCCATTGTGAAATAAATGTCAACCTAATGCAACATAAAATCTAAAACTAGATATAGAATCTATGTATATATAGAGATCTAGTAGTCGAACTCTTTAAACTAGATCTAGATCTATAACAAAAATGAAAAGCTCGCTTTCTTTTGTGAGCTTTGTCACGTGACCAATCAAGCTTAGTCACCTTAACAACAACCCGGAACAGCCACTTAATGCAAAAGTTGATTGGAAATGCCTTCGAAACATTTATTTTTCGAGCTAATTATGAGTCACAGACCTATATAATGTCTTTATTTAGAATTACAGGACAAATATAGGCCTATTAGTGGCATATTTCATTGTTTCAATTTCAGTAGCATAAAATTAAAATAATCTGACTTATATAGATCTAGATTATGATAGATAAACGATAAACTTCCTTATAGCACATGCAAGTGTCAACTTTGGCTAAGGTCATCAGACGTCCGGTAAAAGGAGGACGTGTGTCCTCCTTTTTGGGGTCTTGTCCTTCGTCTGGCAGACATCTGCCACCAAAGTATCAAGATGTCTGACTTTTTCACTCTGTTACTTCCAACAAACGGATACTATCATCAACAGAGCTCATTCCTTCATACATAGCCTAGGCCTACAGGACTAAATCCACACGTTTCCTCACAGCAGGAAGATGACGACACATTTTTTGTCAACCTCTTTCTTTTCTTGAACAGGCAGCCTAAGTGACTGTGTTTTCTGTACTGTTCAAAGGAAGCCAGACACCCGATCAGAACAGCCAGTGGCGTCACTAGGGTGTTTGTCATCAGGTGCGGTCCACTTAGGGTGTCACGCCCCGCCCCCCCCCTCACACACACACACACACACAAATTTCGTGTTTTTTTGTTTGTTTGTTGAGCCATACTACACACACTTTAGAATAAACTACATTCATTGAATGTTAAACAACTAGAAAATGTCAATTAAATTTAAAAATTCAGTTGTTACAATTTATCTATAGTTCAATTGTGCAACAATACAACCTCAATTAAGTAATTTTTTTTTCTTTTCTGGATTTCAAATTTAAAAAATATCAATCACTTAAATTAATTTCTTTAATGATTTCATTTTAAATAAATTTGTTCGTTTTGAAAGTGTCGTCATTGTCGAACGTGTTAAGCTTTTGTTAAAGAAAACGTTGGATTAGTCACCATTTTGTCAATAGTTTAAAGATAATTACTATTTTTATGTATCATTGGCCTTCTAGTACATCTTCCCCTCAAAAAAATAAAACAAAGATAGGTAAAATACAAGACATATGGCAATAGATCTTAAGCTGAACGAAAAAATTAGTTTCATAGTACCAAAATTTTAGGCAAGAAGCATTTTCTGAAAAAGAATGTTGACCACATAGATTAAGTGATTGTTATACACATTAAAAAGCTTGTGTGTTGGTTCTTAAAATTTCATGTACACCTTTTGACTCCATACACTAAAGCTGGAAATCTCAAATCTCGAGACTCCGAGACTCACAGCTTCAAGCCATGAGGAGCGATCAAGAGCCAGTGCTTCCCAGCTGTGAAAGTCGATATCGCATTCCTTGAAGGAACTCTTGAGAGTGTCAATTTCTTGATATTAAGTGACTAAATCATCCCAAATAGGAAGCACTAGAACCCTTCTTTTAACAATTGGCGTTCTTTTCCTTTTCATCGGGATAATTGTCTGCGCAATTCATGTGAAATTGGCACACGACAAGAAGAAACTATCCCTTAAAATACTTAAAATCATTCAACGGATTCATTGTAACATTTCCTTCATCTTGGCTAGAGTTTCTTTTACATTCAACTTCTGAAATTACACCATCATCTTCTGAAAGCTTAAATGCCACTTATTCACTTTCCAATTCTACAAAATTTAACATTAATTACATGTGAGATTTCTTAAATATTTTATGCCTTAAGAATGTTGTCATTTATTAAACAGAGACTTTTGGTTGGCATCCTGATATTACGATGCTGGCTACTATTTCAATAGATTCGATAAAAACATTGTTAAAAATCAAAGCAATGTTTATATACATGCATCTGATATAAAGCTGAAAGTAAGTTTTCACATCTGCTTTTGATATTAGGCCTATGTATTCTGTAACATTTTGGACTATTTGTAAAATTTCATTAAAAAATTAATATATATTTAGTCGAAATATTTATACAAAATATATAGATAAAATAGATCTATTTATCAATTGTGAATAACATGTCCCAATATTTAGCCATTGACACTAACTTTTTAAAAAAATATCACTTATTCCAAAAGTGCATTTTTTAAAACTTGGGTGTACCCCCCTAACGAATGTCACCCGGTGCGGCCGCACCCCATTTGTGACGCCACTGAGAACATGTTCAATATCTGTAATCATAATGCTACAGTTGAAAGAGCCTTGGTGTTGATCCACGATTCCACGCACTGGGCAAAAGAAATTGACTCTCCAGTGGGACTGCGACTGACAAATGTTTTTCACAAATAGGCTTTTTAGTTCCGTTAATGATACAGTAGTGGAAAAAGTCTCTGTATAACTAAGCTGATAGCCTACCATATTTAAGTACATATAAGTACCTTGCTTAATTACAGTAAATTAGTACCGTACTGTTAATTACTGCAATACTTTGTACAATTAAGTACCATACTTTAGTGCAGTTTACATCAAGCCTAGTTTTTAAAGTTTAAAGTGTCCTCCTTTGTAAGGTTTTGTCCTCCTCTGGTTGTGCAGGTGTCTGGTTACCTACCTTTGGCAGAGAATCGGTGTTTTAAACTGCTACTGCAATATGCCAAGTTATCCGAGTTAACGTGACAGACAGACCGCCCTAAAGTTTCTGGGCCGCTTAAAATCAACATTTTCAGTCATCTATTGAATGTTTTTACAAAGCGTATATCAACTCACTCTGTCTGTCTGTCTGTCTGTCAGTACAATTTTGTACACGTTATTTCTCTCATCTTATCTTATTATATCACAGACGTTACTTAAAAAAAAAAAGAAAATAATTACGTCCTACGCATTTCATGTGTGAATCTAGTCATAAATGTTGACTAATGACCATATTTATATATATTGTTACAAATGACCAGTGACAGGTAGAGGTCACTACGTGTGACCCCGGCGAGATAACACAGCAGCGAGTGTTCTCTGGAATGTACATGTATCAACAAAGACAGGATGTGACGTGTCCTTACGTGTTATTCCAGAAAGTACTAGCAGTGTCCAGTGACAGGTAGAGGTCACTACGTGTGACCCCGGCGAGATGACACAGCAGCGAGTGTTCTCTGGAATCTACGTGTATAAGCAAAGACAGGATGTGACGTTTCCTCACGTGTTGTTCCAAAAGATACTAGCAGTGTTTGTGCAACTTTGGAGGAGCGATTAGGGACTCTATATTAATCCAGAGAGTTAATGTAAAAAGTCAGTCTTCGGAAGAGTCGTCGGTTGAGTCGTCGGTACAGTCGTCGTTACTGTTGTCTACTGTGCGAAGAGAGTAGAAGAGAGATGTGTACGACTCGATGCAAGTTAACTAGGGTATAGTTAACTGGAGTGGACTACAGTGGTTAAAGTCTATGCAGCGAACTACTGTGGACTTGAGCCGTTACAGTCGGTACAGTCGATGTAAGACGTGTACAGCTCTGATTCTGTAGAGTTGAGTACGACTCGAAACAACTGATACGGCTCAATGCAAGTTGAGAAGAGATGAATTGCAACGAAGTATAGCTAACTGTAAACTATCAGATATTGTACAGTCTTCTACGCTACATGTTACAGTGACGAATTGATAGAGTTAATAGTCAATAAAGTTATATGAAGCTGAAAGTTGAGTTGTCAAGTTCATTACAGGTTTTTTATTTGTGTTCCTACAAGTACATTTAGCCAGAAGATTCAGAAATACGTAACAATATATATGTCTATGCTAATGACTTAAACTCAGCTTCCCATTCTTGAATCGATTTGAAACTTTGCACAATTATGCATTGTTCCTAACAAAATATTAATCAATAAAAAAAAATTAAGTTTGATATTGATTAGGGGAAATAAATGTTACAGTATTGAAATATATAGCTATAAATACACATTTCTTCGCCTTAGATATGCCTTTTTTTTAAATATATTTTTTTCTTTAGTCCACAACTTCAAGATTATAGAATAAATGCACTTACACGTGCCAGAGTTTGATTGGTGGGTGTGCGAAACAAGGGAAAGGAAACAAGCTGAAAGTTCAGGATTGGCTGGTTCAGGGGTAGGCATCTTCATATTGATCTAGTGAAGGGAGAGAAGCTGCGATGGTTTAGAAGGAACGCCCTAAACATGTAGCCTACATCAATACAACACAATGTGAGACCTAGCGAATCTAATCTAATCTATATATCACAGAAGCAGCATTCAGAAACACAATGTGAGATCTAGCAAATCTAATCCATAAAGACATCACAGAGGCAGCCTTCAGAGACACAATGTGAGATCTAGCAAATAAATCCATAAAGACATCACAGAGGCAGCCTTCAAAAACATAATGTGAGATCTAGCAAATCTAATCCATAAAGACATCACAGAGGCAGCCTTCAGAAATAATGATTCAAAGAAAGAAGATTGGGCACCGTAAAGGAATTATTCATTCTAGGCTAATGCAAGTTGCTCCTGATTGAGAGGAGTGGGCAACTTAAGTTGTGCTCATCGTCTCGCCACTCACAAGACACAAGCTTCGGGCTCCATGGTCGTAAAAACAATAATAGAAATCATCTATTTGTCTTTAAGTATTATCATCATCATCATCTTTCGTTTGCGATCCTCATGGAACACAGGGCCTCAGTAAAAACACGCCACTCTCCACGGTCTCTTGCTAGTTTTATAATGGCTTCCTAGCTCTTTCCGGTCCTCTCGGCTTCCTCTAGTATACTGCGTCGCCACATTCTTTTTGGTCTTCCTTTACGTCTTGTTCCCTGGGTGTTCCACTCTAAGGCCTGTCTAGCTCTGTTGTTGGTATCTTTTCTAAGGGTGTGACCAATCCATCTCCACTTCCTCTCTAAGATCTACACCTCTATATTTCTCTGTCCGCTCATCTCCCACAGTTTGGTGTTGTCTACTTTGTCGTACCAGTGTATTTTTAAGATATTTCCCAGACATCTGTTGATGAAGGTCTGTACTTTTTGTTGTTGTTACTTCAGTTGTTCTCCATGTTTCAGAATCATACAGTAATAAGTAGGACCACCTTATGTTTCAGAATCATACAGTGCCAAGTAGGACCGCCTTGACATTAGAGTTAAAGATTCTTATTTCAGTCTTGTTTGAGATGTGAGGAGATTTCCAGGTCTCTGACGCTATAGATTTAGGCCTATATGTCGTTTAATGTCTTTACCTGTTCCACCTGATATACTGACTACACTCCCAAGGTTAAAAAATTGTTTACTTGATCTATGGTCTGAGAATCCAGTTCTATGTCTCCAATTCGTTTGTTGTTAACCTTTAAGTATAATAATGCCATTATATCTTTGATACCACTAAAAATATCCATGACGCCACTATACACGGTACATTGTTGGCTTGCCTAACCACATCTTTGATGATACTCGAGTAAATCTCAACACAAACACATTTACCTCCCCTGCATTTCACACAAAGAAAGTTAAAAAAAAAATAATCTGCAACATATGGTATTTAAAAAAATCGTTACGATAATCCAGGAGTCTGCGCCCCTACCTTGCGCCTCTGTTACCCTATTGAACACGTGTCGCCTTATGACATGGAAGTTTTCAGTGTTTAGACATCAGGCAAGCCACGCCAGTACTGTTGTGTTGTGTTTAGTCTTGACTATAAATATCTTGACCATTGCTTATTTCACGTGTTTATGAGCCCAACATTAAAAAGAAACTTTTTACTTTGTCGGATATATTTCTAGGCCTATTAAAAAAAAAAAATTTAAAAAATTTTTTTTTTCTCTCTAATCGTTTTTTTTCCTTTAAGAAAGTAAGATCTAGTATTGAATTGAAATCAAATTTAATATTTCTGTTTTGGGCCTAGGAACATTCAGAAATGACTCGTGAATGCAGACGTTTTGGCCTATGCCTACTTTTAGTATGTTATACTTTTGTTATGTTGTCTTGTGTTGGACATGTTCAGAGCAAGCCCAATGAGAATGGTAAGTTGTATCTTATGTAGGCCCCTATCTAGGGTTTAGATTAAGATAGATAGTAGGTGACAGAGTTACAGAATTAACGTCAGAGTAAAAGACATGACATATTCCTTCAAGTCACTTAGATTTAATCTGTGAGCTCGATTTTTTTTCTTTTTCGATCTGAAACTATTGAAGCAGAACAACAAAACACAAATTTAAAGGGCTACAGAAACCTGAAAGCTATAACACATCTACTCTAAAACATCAGATGTGTTATAGCTTTTTATATCAAACTGAGTAGTAATGAAAACATGATTCTGTGCTTTATTTTTCATAAAACACACACGCACACACACACACACACACACACACACATACACACATACATACATACATACATATATATATATATATATATATATATATATATATATATATATATATATATATATATATATATATATATATATATATATATACATATATAAATTTATTCTACAGATCCGGCCTTAGGTAATTGGATGCCCTAGGCAAATTGAATTTGGCGAATTCCAAATGAAATAGCAAAAAAAAAAAAAACGTAATTCATAAAAAAAACAACAAAAAAAAAAAAACAAGGGTCGTCTTATCTTATCTTACATACCAGAGACGTTACTTCAAAAGAAGATAATTACTTCCTACGCATTGCATGTGTCAATCTATTCATGCATGTTGATCTATGAATTAAACTCTACTAAGTCGTTGGTTTTCCTGGCTGATTCAGGCAGCCCCGATTCACTCTCTAATGGCACTAGGGAAGAAGGAGCACTTGTATGAATTTGTTCTAGCTTATGGAATAAGAAATGTGCCTTTATCCTTGTGTCTCTCTGAGTATTTCATACGGTTTTGTTTTTCTATTTGTATCAAGTATCCTAGATTTAAACATTTGTCAATAAACCTTGAGTCATGGTAGAGACTTGGAGCTTGGCTAGTAGACGTAGGGCCCTCGTGCTCTGCTATAGTTGAGATTTGATAACACATTTTGCCATGTTATTAGTCCTGTGCGAGGCCCCCCACCAGTTAGAGGTCCCTAGGCTATTGCCTAGTTTGACTATGCCTAAGGCAGGCCCTGTATTCTATTTCTATATCTCAAGAAGTAAGCTCACTTATCTAAGTTCTTGTCATACAAGCACTTATTGACGGGTACATTTACTTTTTGTATCTTTTAAATAATTTTTGTTTTAAATATTGATCACCAGATTAATCAATATAATAATATATAAGTAGATCTATTTACATCTAAAGTAATTGACAAAGGCAACGGCCCCTATTAAGCTTATGATAAAACAATCGGGAAGAAAGGAACACAAAAAGAATGTGTTATCAGGGCAATGAAAGGTATTTTTGCTAGACATGGCATACCAGAAGAAATAGTGAGCGACAATATGCCATTCAATAGCTATCAATATAGAGAGTTTGCTTCTGAATGGGGTTTCAAGATAACAACATCAAGTCCCAGATACCCTCAATCAAATGGACAAAGTGAGGTGTATGTTGGTATCGTAAAGCAGATATTCAACAAAGCATACAAAAGTGGGAAAGATCCATATCTCGCTATGCTCGAGTATAGAAATACTCCGATAAGCGGACTGCTTTATTCGCCATCACAACTGCTGATGAGTAGAAGACTCAGGGACATCATTCCAACTGATCCCAAACTATTGAAACCATCGGTAGCTGAAAATGCAGAGACATTACTCAACGAACGACAGAGGAAAAGCAAAGTGAGGTACGATGCAAAAGCAAGGTTACCTAAAGACTACTCTGTCGGGGAGAAGGTGAGAGTTCGTCTAGGACAAACATGGCAGAAAGCAGTCGTCATTAAGAAACATCCATCACCCAGATCTTACATCATAAAGACAAATGATGGGAAAACATACAGACGAAATCAACGGTTTTTAAACAAGAGCTACGAAGAAGACATCTCTGGGTACTATGACACCGACGAAGACAATGAACAGCAAACTGTTAGAACATAAGAAACAGAGAATTATAAACCAACATCTAGAGAACTTGCTGTGCCGGTCAAGACAACCAGAAGTGGTCGAGTTGTCAAAATTCCTTGTAAATATAAGTATTAAGAACTTTAAAAGGAAGGATGTGATGATAGCTTCAAAAGGAAGGATGTGTTAATATTAGAAGATATTACGTCATTGTTTGTTGTATATGTTTTATGCGAAAGTAAAGAATCGGACGGAAATAAAAGTTAGTTATATATGTCTACCTTGATCAAGACTGTCTCGTTATTATCATTATTAAATAGTAACGTCTACAGTAATTTATTATTAATCTGTGACTACAGAACAAATATAGCCTTTAGTTGAGTGCTACACAAACTCGAGAGCGGCCCTTGTGAGTCAGTTGTTCATCACATTACAATACATTACATCTCTCTCTCTCACAAACACACACACACACACACAGAGAGAGAGAGAGAGAGAGAGAGAGAGAGAGAGAGAGAGAGAGAACAACTAGATCTAAATAGTATTCACTATAAAATGACAGAGGAATGATGATATTGACGAACGAAATGTAATTATCTTTTTTTTTTTTTGAATTAACGTCTGTAATATATAAGATACGATATGATAAACAGGAGAACATTATTATCATTTTGTATTTGTATATTGTATTTGAAGAAAGTTAATTTCTGTCGATCTCATTTTTTAAGTAAATGGGCAAGCTTATGGTAGCCATCAATCATGAATGTAACTAGATCTACAGTGAATTGGATTTTTAGGAATAGGCAATTGTAACATTGTAAGCTTCAACACAAGTCCATGCGCAACTAGAACCACTGCTTTGCTTTCACATCGATTCAAGAATAGTTTACATGCAAGGGCGTAGCAAGGTACCCGTGGGCTCTCGATCAAGAATATGATTGTGGGCACCCCTCCACTACATTGAGTATAAAAAAATCTAGCCATCAAGTATGCATCAGTGCATAAAAAAACAACAACCCCGCTACAATCTTTTGTCTGTACTACTTTCTAGAAGTAGGCCTAATGGAGTCATTACATTTAATGCTCTTAGACGCTTGGTTAGACTTAGTTCCTCCCGCCGCCGTTCGACGTAGAAATCGGTCTCAAGCAGAAATCGATCTCAATGGTAATCATCGCGTTTACATTCATTTGTTATATCGCTTTTGTGTGTGTGCTCTATGTCTGTTAGAACTATAATAACACTAAGTAAATTATACAAGGACTGATACAATTAAATTCTTAGTCAATAACTTTGTTTTCAATTTGTTAAAGTGCCTTTTGTGGGGCCCTATTCGTCATGGGTTCATTGAACCCTTTCGCACCGTGCTACGCCTTTGTTTACATGTATGTGTGTTTAATAAACAAAAAGGCCCACTCATCTGTATCGAGAACAACAAAGAGGGAGTTGGGGTGGGATTTTAAAAAAAAACGCTTTCAGTTTTGGCTTCTCCAACATTTAAGTACACTTTCTTCAGCTTCAAAGTATGTCAAGATGGCGGACACGTTCACATGAATGTGTTGTCCAACATAAGGACAGAAAGAGCCTAATTAACTGTGAACCAAATGAAATGGAAAAGAACGCGTTGCACATAATGTCTGTAGAATATTTAATGCACATTGAATGAAATATTGAAGAGGGAAACAGTAGCACTATTGACTTATTGATGGCCGTGTTTTTGAACAAATTGTAGGGCCTAACAGTCAGTATTCTGTAGCCAGAAAAAAAGTCTCAAATTCCTTGCTACTATTTCTAGTAAAAAAAAAAAATAATGCCGTAAATAATTAGATCAAATGAATATAAATAGCAATAAAAAAAATAAGGTTCCATCACTCTAAGAAAAATTAGTCCAAAAATATTGGATACATTTAAAATTGTGTCACAGAAGAGGTAGTCGGCAAAGAGCAACTAGGGCCGGATCTAGGTAGGCCTATGTGGAGGCCTCGGTGCAGACTTTTTGTGGAGCCCCTACACTTTTCGAAAGCTTGAATACAAATAAACTAAAAAAAAATACTAATATCTAAAAGCATGTCATATTATTAAAGAAAGTACGTGTTCATTAAATTGAATTTTCCTTCGTTTAAAAAAAATAAAATTATTTCATATGCATATTTTAGTAAAACAAAATGCAATTTTCTAAGGTTTTAATTCAACGTATTTAGTTTGTTCCGAAGTAGGCCTAGATTACGAGAATACGAGCACATTAGACGCGGACACTTTTTAAAACCTCGACGATGTAGACAACAGTAAGATTAAAAGTAGCCTATTGTTAATAAACAATGCGAAAAAATAAGTTTTTTTTTAAAAGTAAATTTCTGACCCGTCGAAATATAGATTTTTTTCTCTTTTGTTGAGGCCCCTGAGATGTAGCCTAATCTGCCCTCCCTTAAATCCGGCACTGACAGCAGCGATATACACACAATTTCCACTTTGGAAAGAAAAAATTCTTGAATTTCGAAAAAGACTTAAAAGACTTTTCCTAGAAATTTGACAGTTTACGCAGGGCCTATAGCTTTGGGAAAAACAAACAAACTCTTATTTGACCGTTATAATTTTGCCGACATATGATATAATCATCTTAAAATTTAATTTGGTTTTTTGTCTTTTTCTCAACGACATTGTTTTGAATGACGTTAAAGAAAACAATAAAATATAAACAAATTCAGATTTAAAAAAAAAACTACAAAGCTTATTTACGTGTAGTTGTAGGGCCTATCAGTCATGTCAATTATTTGTAATAGATCAAGAATAACTAATACTTTGTGTGATTGGAAATATTGTTATTAATTGATTTTGTTAAGCGCAATTTCAGGCTTTTAATATGCTCAATGCGCCATGTTCCAATCACTCACGTGAGCCAGTTGGAGAGGTGGGGGGGGGGGGGGGTATCTGGGAAAAAAGTTTCCGTTATGTTTTTTCAACAGAATTTTTTTTAAAGTTGTTCGAATCTGAATTCGAACTCGATGGTTAAAGGCCGACTCTGAGATAACTACTTATTAAAATTGAAATTTTTATAGTTATGTATTGTTAGTTTCAAGTTTTTAGTCGATGGCCTAATTCTCTACACAAAGCTTTTATCTCACCTTAATATAGGTGTTAACGTGCGGCCTAGGCCTGACTTGGCTAACTAGAATGTAACATTAGCCAGATGGTAACGCTACTGGGTGGGCTGTATCTGTGCACCTCAGTTCTGTGACCAAGGGGATAGGGTCACCTAAGCAACCAGACAACACAACTAAACTGTTGGACTGGGAAGGGAGAGGCTTGATATTCGAAAGGTCATAACTTATTTCAATTCGATAGGTCAGGGTCAACTAATGTAATCTCGTCACCATTTAATCTAGTCTTAGACATCTCAATGCACAATTTCCTCGCAATTTAACTGATTCTGATTTGTAAATATATTCTCAGCAGAGGGCGTCGTCAACATGGAGGTACAACAGGACCAATCCACTGGTCAAGTGTCGAACACAACAGAGAGCCTGACAGAAGAAGAGAGGCTTGCCAAGGTTACTCAGGAAAATGCTAGGAAGCTGCAGGAAGTGGACTGGGGTCAAGCAGACGGGGACAATGGTTGGGAAGAAAGGAGGAAACTTCAAGGTTGGAGGATGTCATAGAATCATGATAGTACTCTATAGTATTGGGAGACTTGGTGGCTGAGTGGCAAAGCGCTTGGCTTCCGAACCGGAGGCCGCCTGAGTACCTGATATTAGTGGGGATGGGGGGGGGGGAGTAAATGCGGTTGGTCGTTATGCTGGCCACATGACACCCTTGTGTGGGACACAGAAACAGATCTATCTGTCCGATAGACCGCATGGTCTGAAAGGGGAACTTTACTATGACACAGTAGGCCTACAGCATTGTTTATCCGGACGTCAGTTATCCGGAACTTCAAATATCCGGACTGTCTTTTTCTTGTATTTGTTTTACAGTAAGGTATCCAAGTGGTCTTGCTGATATGCAGCGAAAGATTTCTCTTAATAATGCTTTGAAATAGACCGTTTATCATATTCTGCTTTCTACTGTATAGTTATTATCACAGTCTTGTGAAACACGTAAAAGGAGAAGGGAGATAATATTTATCATTAAGGGAAATAATTATGCATGTTTTTATGCCATTTAAGCCTATAATTTTCTTTCTTAGTCAATTCGTCACAGTGGTCTATTGTTTTAATCTTAAAAAGCCAATAACTATATTTTACTCCACAAATTTCAAAAGGGCAAAAACATTATCTAATCAAGTTTATAATAGGTCTGAAATGCTGGACTCTTTCATGATACTTGCAATAGAATCCCAAAGTCTGTATCTAAGTATTCTACCACTCAGCAATCATGATTGTTGAAATCGTTTGATTGTTTGTTGGTGCTTTCGTTTCCTACCCAGCTACTCGTTTTATGTTATAATGGTGGTAAATTTTTTTGTGAACATTTTCAACTCGTTGCTATATACAAAAGTTGTTGATTTGTAGTGCCAGTCTCGAATGACCCACAAAGAGACACTGGTGTGGTTGATCCCGAACACGTGCTACATGAAGACGGCGCCGATGACCACCACGGTGATGCCCACGCTGAGGTGAAGACAGACCCAGCTCAAGCCATGGAGGCTGTCCTGAAGGACGGCGAAGTCAAAGAGCAGGCAGAGCAAGAGACCCTAGACAGCCTCCGGCCGGGGGTGCTGACAAATGTCCACGACGGGCCGTCTAGGACGGCAGCGGAGATCATGAAGACTCAGCAGTTCGGCATCATGGACATAGAGGAAGTGATGCACGAGGGACACCACGTCCACGGAGATGACCAGCACGGGAGTGGACCAGTGCAAGGGGGAGATGTGGAGAAAATTGTCCACGGCGAAGAAGGCGTCCATGATGACCACGATGGACATGATACAAAGAACAAAGTAAGTGTTTCAATTCATTAGGACGGCCTCGCACAGTTCTATCAACTCACTGTGTCTGTCTAGTACAATTATTGTGCAGGTTGTTCCTCCAACTTCCCATTCTCAGATCAAGTTGAACTTTCCACAATTATTTATTGTATACAAAATATGAATCAATCCAAACATTAACCCATTAGTTAATTAATTATTGGTAATTAATTATTTTGTTTGGTATGGAAAAAGGGAAATAAATGCTTTTTATTGAGAAATGTGGCTGTTTATGTGGAGCGATTTCTTTTATTACATTTTGTAAACGTTTTTCTCCCACTTCCCATTCTCGGATCAAGTGGAAGTTTTGCATAATTATTCATGGTCGATAACAATACCTGAATGAATCAAAATTTTGTTTCATATAGAAAAAGAAAGCTTAGTCCTAAAGTATTGAGATATGTGTCAGTTATTTTGCGGTTCTTCCCACTAGATAAGCCTTTTTTTTTTTTTTTTAAAGATTTTGCTTATTTTTTTGGTTGGATATGTTTTTTTTCTTCTTTTGTCCTGCTAGAATCAATGAAAATTTTAACTCTAGTGCATAATTGACACAATTTAATCACAGTAGGCTAAAAAAGCTTTGTGAGTTGACCTTCCTTCTTAAGCTTAAAAGAAAGCCCTAGGTCAAACTTCCCGCTAAAAAAATGTAGGTCTATGTCTGTCCCGTGTGTTAACGTAGGCCTACAAAACTTGTACTGATATGTGCTGTATTATTAAAAAGACTTTTATGAACTAATGTTTTTCATCATCAGTTTTAGTTTCACAGCAAACACCAAAGCTCCACCATACTATGTTTTTATTGGGTGTCTTTTTTGTGACTTTTTCTTACAGAGTCTTTCAACGCTCGATCCTGCCAAACTGATGCACGGACAGGACGCAGAGCATGAATGTGATGGGAAACCCTGCTTCGTTGGTAAATAACTTATTATTTCTCTAATATTCATTTCAAGCATACGTCAAAATATGCCCTTTTCTTCTAGACCAGTGTTTCCCAAACTTTTGACTAAAGTGTACCCTTTTATAATTTTTTGTAACTCTTAGTCCCCCTCGCCTTGCATCTAGATCTATGAGACTGAGAAGAATGAACATAATAAATTGGCATTTAAAAAAAAAATCAGCATAGTTAATGGGGTGCAACGCATATTCCCTCCAAAGTATTCCCGTACCCCTTAGGGACACCTGATACACTCCATTGGCTCTATATAACTTACACAGAGGCAGTAGGGGAAGGCGGGGCTAGTTGTCACATTTTTCAGATTTTGATGTTTTAAACATATTTAGAATTCTTTGATTCTCACCAAACTTAACATGCTGTAACTTAAACATTCAGACAACAATTAGAGTAAATGAAATAAACTTTATCTCTTTATTTATTAAAGTTATACAGCAAAAAAAAGTGGCTGGGTTGAAGTTGTGACAATTTGCCCCACACCGGGGTAAGTTGACACAGGCATGGGGTAAAATGTCACACATTTAAAAAATCACCATATCTTGCTATGTCTAAAAGAAATAGCATATTAAGTCAAGACTTTGTTCTTATAGTAGTTTCCTTGACTGGCCGTCGTGAAAGAATGATATATATGTGGAGGTTCTGAAAAGTTTTGGACCTAACAAGGAAAGCTGTAGGTTTTTCTTCAAAATAATGTTTATTTTTTTCTATATAATATTTGTAAAATATCTGTTCACTTCTTTCAGCAATGCACCCACTTCCAACATATCTAAATAGTAGGAATAGGTAACTTCTTTCCTAAAATGAATGTTGCGCTCGGAGGACATCTTTTCTGTATGTTGATGCTGGCATAACCTTTGTAAACAGCATTATTTAAAGAGAAAGTCGCTTAATACTATTTAAGTATCTATTTAGGTATCATCCATAAAAAGGAATCAATAAAACAAATAATTATTAATAAACAAATATTAATATTAAAATTTATTTTCAAAATGCTTAATCTTCATTGGGGCAAATTGTCACAACTGTGACATATTACCCCAACCTGTGTGACAACTTGCCCCACAACAATATTTAGAACATTTATTTTAATAACATTTTATTGGGTCGAGCTTTTTGAAAAAAACTAATTTCAATTTGTAACTAATACACTGAGATATGAAACAGTGTAATGTTAGACAATCATCTCAAAATTATAAGTGTTTTTCAACAAAATTACACAAAAATAAAATTCCACTTTCCGAACAGTCAAAAACAATGAATCGTGATAATTTTAAAATGCGAAAAGGTATGGACTTCATTTTATAACAATTTGTAAATGTTTCCGTAAACATCTCAGCTGTAGTTTCACATTTTTGATAGCGCATCACATTATATCGATATAGTGTTTGTGACAACTTACCCTTGTGACATTTCACCCCACCTTCCCCTACGTAGGTGATGGTGGGAGAATTGAACCTCACACTTATAAAAATAAATTGAACTTCAATTCAGCCACTGGGCCATGAATTTAAAAAAAAAAAATATATTACAAAAAGTTTTCAAGTTTAAAAACCCAAACTCTTGGGTTACACATTTTGACTACAGCCTGCAGTCAATTGTGTACAGCCTCAAATGTCTTTTCGTGAGATGCTAGCAGTATGTAAGCCGGCCCTTAACCGCTCGCTGCCAGACACAGCCATTGTCAATAAAAATCAGATTGATGTTTTAATTTGTACTCTTAAGTATTTAATTTATGGTAACATCATTTACATTAGGGGAGAGAATGAAGTATTTTCATCTTAAGCTTTCATCTTATCACAGATCATGAAAATCCTGGAGGAATGCCACCGCAAGATCCACTACTTCAACAGGGACAGAACAAGGGCAGTAATCAAAAGGTAATTTCATTTGTAGTATGTTCATGATTACATTCAACTACTACTGTTTTTTTTTTCTAAACACTTATTTTAGTTCTTTCTTTTTTTTGGGTAGATTATCCATAGACTTAAAATTTCAGAAAAGTAAGGTTGCTGTGTACAACAAATCTATTATTGGAGATTTTCAAACTTTAAAGAAAAATCACAAATAGCAAGCTTGAAATGTATTGGTGTACCTGGTAAAAATAGAAAATATGAAATAGAAAGACAGTAATAAGCACAACACCGAATGCACTCTTCAAAATTCAAAGGCATAATTTGTGTGCACATTTTAAGCTCTTCAATTTGTCGCACAAAATAATTTCAACATAAAGGCAATGGATGCGCCCAAATGAGTCACTGGTTTTGGCTTAATCTTGAGACGGGGCAGAATCTGGTGTGGCTAATCAAGCCAATTCTAGAACGGCAGACTTTGCCACAATTAGTACATGTGTATGCCTCTGATTTAGGGCTAGCAGACAGGGCAGCTTTCTTTTTATCCCTCTTGATTAAAGCCGCTTCAATTCTTTTGTTCTCAGCAAGGGTTGCCCCAGCACGCACAGTCTGTCTCCATGCACTCCGGTCTTTGGCTATGTTTTCCCACATACTTTCGCTGATGTCTGTGGCTCTCATGTCTCGCTTGCAGACATCTCTATATGTTAGTCTTGGGCGGCCCTTGGGTCTGACTCCTTCCACAAGCTCAGCATATAAGATATCTTTCGGGATTCTACCATCTTACATGCGGGTGACATGTCCGAGCCAGCGTAATCTTCTTTGTGTCAGGAGAGCATACATGCTGTTCATATTGGCCAATCTCAAAACTTCCTGATTGGAGACATAGTCCCTCCAAGAGATGCCCATTATGCGTCTCATGCAGCGCAAGTGGAAACTATTCAATCTGTGCTCTTGGTACATGTATGTTGACCAGCTTTCACTGCCATAAAGGAGAGTGCTCACAACACAGGCGTTGTAGACTAGGATTTTGGTCGCTGTGGTCAATTTACCATTTTCCCCTTACACTATAAGGGCTAGCTAAACTACAACCTATTGATATATATATTGTTGAAATTATATTATAGCCAATTTTTTAAATTTAGTTGCAACAGTGAGGTTCAATTCAGCGTTCTTCACATTGTTTAGTAAATCGTGAAATTCTCAAATAGAGTTACTGTTTATGAGTGCATTCTATACTTATAGGTCTACATCTTTATATTATTATTACATTTTTTGCAGGGCCAGTCTTAGGCCGATTTATATATATCCATATAAGTTCTAGACTTATACGTGCTTGTATAGTTAGTTATTGGTCAGGCCTCCCTATGTTTGTTTAATTCTAGGCTGTACTTTTGATTAGTTCTTATGATCGTTTAATTTTAGTTCTGGGCATCAAGCTCATTTACTTCTAGATTACCTGCATGTGCGTACAGGGGTGTAGCTAGGAATTTTCCATCATTTGGGGGCCCGGGAGGCTTGCCCTCTTTGGGGGCCCCTGAATTTTTCGTAATATTTAAATGTAAAAAAACACTCATTTGGGGGGCCTGGGGGGGATTTTCAGATGCCCCCTGATCCCCCACCCTAGCTACACCACTGTGTGCATCTAAGTTTTAAAACCTAAATTCTTACTTAGCACAAAGACTAGTTTTACTATTGTGATAACCTTGTGTGTGCGTGTTACAGGAGCACATAGAAAAGAAGCCTTTTGGCACAGATCCTGAAAAAGATGCTCACGGAGAAGACCACGCCCACGAGCATGACGACGATCCTAATTACAAGACTAAAAATAAAGTCACTTACAAGGATATCATTGACTTAGGGCTGAGTGAAGAGCAACTAAAGGGTAAAAAAAATCTTAAAGAGTTACTCACCAGTAACTTAAGCCTTAATAACTTAAACAAGCATAACAAAATGATAATAGCAGGACAAATTTTGCATTTATATAAGAAGCACTTGTCAGGAGAACATATTATAGTTTTGTGGAAAGTTTTTAATGATACATTGCAAATCTTGTAAGAATGTCCCCTATTAAACAGGCTATCGTAGTTGTGGTTATGATTCAGTGTATGCAGATAAACCAAAAAACAAAATGATTTAATGAGCAGAAAATTTGAGAGAAATAGTCACATCCATCCATCCCAGTGGCGCTACAGCCCATGGAGGGCTCTCGCCTGCTTTAACACATCCTTCCATTCAGATCTCTCCTGGGCCTTTCATCTCCACGCCCTAACCCCAAGCTTTTGCAGATCTGCTTCCACAAATAGTCATTATGATTTCATATATTTTGTCTTTTGTTCAGTAATAAAAATGTAAGTGTCCTCGCCTAGTGATGGGCAAACATTTTTAGTTTCTTTCTTTGATAATCTCTCTGTTATTTTCTTTAAAAGTGAAATAACAGGAAATATTTATATTTTTCAGCCCTTATAAAAATAATTTCATTGCAAATAAAACACAGTGGTTTGTTTTTAAATTTTAAACAATAAAAACAATGTTTTTCAAATAAACTAAAATTTTCCATGTTCATTTATCGTTGAAAGCATGTTATTCAGAATCAAATTTAAACATTTATATTCTTTTTGATATTGAAAAACAAAGAGAGAGAGAGAGATAAAGAGAGGGAGAAAAAAAAAGTGACCAGTATGTTGATTGAACCCACAACATTTGCGTTATTAGTGTGACGCCAAATTAGTTGAGCTAAACAGCCATAAAACTGGGTGTGAAATTTCAGCTTGAAATAAATGTTTCTTTTTTTTTTAAATTGTTATTCTACTTAAATTTCCTCTTTTGACAACCTTTTCTATGACTTGATTGTGAGATACTAGTAACAATTCAAAGAAAACTAAATTGAAAGTCTAAAGTTACAAATGTAGTGCAAATAAAACTTTTTGTCTTTCTTATGTGCAGGAGTTGACCTGACAAAACTATTAGAACAGGAGCAACAAGAGTTTGAAAACTGGCAGAGGGATTCAATGGCTGGTGAAAATTCTAACTACTGGCAAGAGGTGGGTTCAATTCTGTTTGCATTTCATTTTGCAGTGTGGTCATCAAAGAAAAAAAGTTTTAGTAGCTGCAAAAGCATAAAAAAGAAAACTAATTTCAAACACAAAATTTTAAATAAGTCTAACACACAAACACATTTTGGGTTAAACTAGGTCAATTTATTGTTAAAGTGAATTAAAACTTAATTGCTAGATTTAGTCTTGACTGGCTGATCAAATGCACGTTTATGAGAAGCTGTAAGTAATATAAATTAATTTTTTTTTATGTACATAAGCTGGAAACTATGTAAAACATACCATTCTATTAATGTTGCTGTCTATACAGATGAGAATTAAAAAAATTAAAACTAAATAGTTTTAACGTATGAATTTAGCAGGTTAAAGATCTCCGCAAAGAGTACTTAGATAAAATCTATGCAAAGATAAAGCATATATCCCAACCAGATGAAGAGAATCAGGAGTGGGAGGTCACAGAGGATGACATTGTCCATGGAACTGAGAGCAAGGTGGAGCATGAGATGGAAATGTGGGGAAGGACTGAACCCAAAGCCCACAGAAAACCTTATGAAGCCATCCATGGAAGAAGGGGAGAGAATGAGGAACAGGAGGAACAGCCAAATGAAAATCAGTCGGAGCAAACGTCAGAGCAGACGTCAGAAGAGTAGTATTAAATTTATTGCATGTGCCATCAGTTCATTAAGTAATGTTCAATTTTTAAAAAATAAAACATTTATAACATCATATATTTGTATATATCTTTAAAATTTGACTTTGGCATGGTATGTGACAATAAAGTTCTAGGTTGGATTTTCCTAGGATCGTGTATATATAAATCTTTCCAAATTAAAGATTATCATATTGAAACTTTATGATTAGTTATTTCTTCTGAAAGCCTTCTTTTTGCTGTTAGGCTGTGGGCTGTTTAGTCATCTTATTCAAAAAAAACAACAACCCAGTAGCGTATTGCTTCCTCTCAGCTACTCTGCACTGCCATACTGATGGCTCTATTGGGTTATGTTATGGATGTAATAAGATTTGTCAGTAATGGAATAAGTTGGGACAGTGTAAGAAAACGCAGATACAAACATAAATAAGACGATGAAAACTCTTATATAATAAGTTACAGATACTCTTTTAAAGAAGAAAATTATCTGTATAAATTTTATGTTGAGAGGGAGTGAATGAGAAAACTGTATTAAATGTAAAACTGTAATATGCTACTGTTTTTTTCTAATTGTTTGAATATTATATATATATATATATATATATATATATATATATATATATATACAAACATTTAACAAAAATTTAAAATGTATAAGCTTGTAAAATGTATAATGCTTGATCTATTGTGGTATTTTAACAAGTAATTTTAAACACAGTAATGTCAACTTTGTTTAGTTTTTTTTGTGTAAGATCTGGTTTAAATTATTTAAGCAATAAAATACAGCGAAAGAGAGATATCAGGAGAGAATAGGAAATAAAAAGATAAACTAAACAACTTCATGGACATTATATTGAAAAATAAATGTTGTCAAATAAATAATAAAAATTACTGCGAAAAGTTTTCTAAAGAAGTTAAAAAAATTTATCATATGGCTTTTTAAATACATAACTTAATATTTTCTTATATTCTGTACATCATCACCTTCACCTATTCCTTAGTCTTGGACCATTGGGGCACCATGCAAGATCTGATGACCGTGTTTCTCCATTCCTGTCTTTCCCCTTTGATAGAACATCTTTCAATAGCAGGCCCGTCCATTTTTTTTAATGTTGTCTGTAAATCAGATACACCAAATAGCTTGATATTCCATTGCACTCTACAAGTTAGTGTTTGATCCAATAATCTTTACATCAATCTATTGCTACATATTATCTGAGGAAATCCAACACCATCGATAATTATGTTTAAAAATGTATATGTAAAATGCTTGAATAGCCATTCTATACAATATTAGTTAACTTGTAGGCTTAGAATTAATTTGTAAGTTAATGCAGAAAAATAAAAATTGATTTTATTAGCTTCCCTGTGTAATATAAAGAAACTCTATATCAGCATCACCTTGAACTTATTGTGACTCTAATTTGATCCAAAGATCAACCAATTTTAAATTAAAGAGTACCAAAATATTTCAAAACTTTATCTTTAAATTTCAGTTTCCTACAACCTATTTGTGTGAAGTAGGTATTTCTTTTGTAACAAAGTCTAAATCTAGAAACAGGCTTGATGCCACACTAGATATTAGAATTCAGCTTATCAATATCATGCCTGATATCAAGTTGTACTCTTCGAAAACACCATGTCATCAAAGCCATTGAACCTTTTTTAAAAAATATATGCTTAGGTCTGTTTTTTATAATAGTTTTATACTTGAAAAATAAATAATATTGCAAAGTTTATGGTTTAATTATGATTTTGTTTTTATTCAAATAAAAAGGAAATTATCCAATCTAAAAAAAAAAAGGAAAGTGTTCAGCTAAATTCTTCAAATGTGCCAAATATTCCATTAAAGGAAAACTTTAGGAAACACTGTTTTGAGGTATTTCTGAACAAGACAATGTCTTTTACTTAAATGGAGCTTTTTATGTCTGCAAAACAGTCCAGTTTATAATGGCAAAACATTTTTTACCATTTGTTTAACCTTGTATTTGTTGTTAAATTTGAAAGTCTTTTGTTTATGATAAAATATGATTCTCCAGCAATAATCATTACAATGTTTTTAATCCAGTTTTTATTACACTTTAAAAAGTGAGACAAAACTTCTGATTGACACAAACAAGGAACAAAAGAATTGTATCTGTGTATAATCATTTTTTTCTTCATTTCAACACATAAAAGAAATATCAAAGCATGTCACTAGAATAACAAAGCTCCAACCAAACATCTACCTACAATGCATCTCACATTATGTCAGCAAAATGTCCACATGTTAATAAATCTTATTCAACTAGGGAGTAGAATGTAATAAAGCTTACATACAATAGAATAAAGATAACAACAGCACTTTTTTTGTCTTATAAAGAGAACTGAAATTTGAATAAGAACTACTTCATATTCATTATTTATAAATCTTTTAAATACTGCACCTATTTCAAGTGACTAGATTCAGTTTCAATTCAATCTGGATATGGACGGGTTGATTTTATATACAGGTCAGTGTGATAAAAAATGCTTCAAATGTAGCACAAAAATCATTAACATCAAGTTTATGTCAAGTCTTCTGATAACCTGAACAAAAGAAAATGTCCCTGAATAATAAGTTTTATATTGTGTGTAACCAAGTATACTTTGGTTGTACAGTATTTCAGTTCTTGTACAGTAACAACTTATTATGAAGATATTGTCAGTATTACTACTTCACTAGTATTTCAAAAGTATAGCCTTATATAATAGTTTGCTTGTATTTGAGGTAACAGAAATGCAAGAAGTCAATCAAATTGAGTTTATCTCATGTAACATATAACATCCACCCTGGACTTTTTGTATAATTTCTTTCCTGCAATGAATTTTACATTAGCAAATTGATCATGGGTATGGCGGCCAAATAGTAAAGTGCTTGGCTTCCAAACCAGGGCGCCATGAGCTCAAATTCTGGCAAAGAATTGGATTTCGAGCTTCAGGATTTTTAGGACACCCTACCTGACATCCATAGAGGAAGTAAAGGCAGTTGATCATTATACTGGCCACACCCCAACCGTCCCCATTAACTGCTGTTTATAGAAACAGATGAGCTTTACATCATTTGCCCCCATAGATGGCAAGGTCTAAAAGTTGTATTTTTAAATGATCAGGGAACATCTAATTGAGAACCTTTAAGATGTGTCTTCTTCTTTATAATAAGGATAACAGTTATCGCCACAATTTATTTTCAAAGCTTAAAAAAACTACCACCAGAAAAATTCAGTACTGTTGTGACTACTGCCCATGCCATAGTTATTGTTAAAAGCCAGAGTCAAAGTATTATAAAAAGGCTCAAACTGGATGATAATCAATACAACCTATCTACCTACTCAGGTAATAATGACCTAAACAAAGCAAAGCATTTGGTTAATACATCTATTAGAAGTACCAAACACAAATGTGTCACATGTTTAATAACCCAAGACAGTTCAGTGGAGATCCATCTCAAACAGAGACATTGTCCACATAAGCACTATTACACCAGTAGTTGTGAAAGAATTACTTACAAATTGTAAAAAAAAAATATTTAAAAAATAAATACAAATGGTATATTGAGATGATTGTGGTCATGTTCTAGTGGAATAATTTTGTTACAATTAATTTTTTTTTCTTTACGTTTACAAGTAATACCTTGTTGTTAATACAAGTTTAACACAATAAATGCAAAAATGGGATCAAAAACAAGAATACATCAGATCAGGTATTACATTAGTCTGGTGAATATAACAAATATTATGTTATTTTTAATAACAATTTAACTATACAAAATCACGTTCATGAAAAAGCACAACACAACTATTTAAATTTTTTTAAAATTTCAATAATTATAGCAGCTTGTTAACAAGCATTCTTGAAATCAATTTTGTTTCACAGAAGCTTAAAAAAAAAACAACACCTGTACACAAAAAAATAAAAAAAAAATAAAAAAATAATAAATGCCAAAATTGGTAGAAATTGTCTGTTCCAATTATTTATATATAAAAGAAAATAAATCACAAAAAAAGAGAAGCTAGCACTTAATCCAGTACTAGAATATCTATCTAATCACAACTACCTTAGTAATGATTGTATCTATAAGCTAAGCACTCTCAATGTAGTACTGAGTTTAAGTCACTAATCAGCTTTTTGTTCAATTCTTAACTTGACCTAACAATGTTTCAATTGTAAAAAACTGTGTTCTAGGTTAAGGGTATGGAGACGCGGTGGATGCCAGTAAAGCGCTTGGATTATGAACTTGGGGTCCTGGGTTTGAATTCTGGTAAAGACTGGGATTTTTAATTTCAGGATCTTTGGGCACCCAGCTCTAAAGATTACCTGACATTAGTTGGGGAAAAGTAAAGGCGGTTGGTAGTTGTGCTAGCCACATGACACCCTTGTTAACAGTAGGTCACATAAACAGATGACCTTTACATCATCTGCCTTATAGACCACAAGTTCTGAAAGGGAAACTTTACTTTACTAGGTTAGGTATGGGGAGTTAGCTAATCAAAATATCTGTATTCTCTTTAGTGGCAGTTTGAAATTTAATGTTGAAATTGCATCCAACAAATAGATTGAGTGTTACAAAACATTCCTGTAACCGAGAGATAAGGACAAACTGATGCCAAGGTATAATATATCATATATGTATAAATATATATGACATATAGTGTTAGAAGTTTGAGAGAAAGAAATAGTAAATAATATAATTGATCCTTCATTACGCCAATTATATCAACAGTTAACACAAATTATAATGAAATCAACAATAGCCTATAACAAAATTAGGGTGGGGAAAAAATAAAGCATAAAACAAATTTTTTAATAAACTTATATGGAAATTTAAAACTTTTAACATAACATACCCTAAGGTAACCAAAATTTAATACAGAAAAAAGTACTATGAAAATAGATATCTTCTGTCGAGAAATTTTCAGCAAATAAATTTACCTTGCCTGATGCAAGATGACTTTTACAGGTGATATTTTAACTATTGCAGTAAAAGCAAGTTAACAAATTCTAAATACTTTAGAACGAGATCTAAAATTTTACAAATATACATAGATACTATAAACAGTTTCAAGTCAACACGTAGCCAAATGTCCAAAGATTGTTTTGATTGTCTCTCTTATGTAGCCTCATTAGTCTCGTCAGCTAGCTGTTTCTTTTGCTTGTCATCGAACCGCCTTTGCAGACTTCTTTTCTTTTTGAAGTTAATGACCATGACAGTAATGTTGTCAAGGGAGCCTCTGTAATAAGCTTGAAGTGCCAGACTCTTAGCACCGAAATGGGGCTCATCTAGCCTCTCCCTGAAATTAACACAATAAAAAAATGTAAGAAATACACAATAACAAGGTTACAAAGACAGTTTGTGTGGAAACACAAACTCAAAATTGGCCCCCGAAGTGATGCATTTTTATGAAAAGAAAAGAAAAAAGTAGCCATTGCATCAGAACTTTGAAAGTTCTAAAATATCATGTGCTTTTTCAATATCTTTTCTAGTTTATGAGATCTTAACAGGGCGGACAGACAGACCACACAAAACTAATAGCGTCTATTCCCCTTTCATGGGCAGCTAAAAATGAGATTCGTAAACCTTTTAAGCACGGGCTATAGAAACATATGTCTCCATATATCACAAGATCTGAAAGAAGAGAGCTTTAACAAATAATAAATATTATCAAGACTGAAGGCATTTTTTGAAAGAACATACTTAATAAACTGAACAGCATCTTCATTACTGAAGACATCCCACAAACCATCAGTAGCTAATATGATAAAATGAGGTCTGGTTTCCTTGATGTCGTACACCTGAAAATCTGGCTCGACGGTAACAAACTTGCGTTGCTTGAGTGGGTAGTCACCGAAGGCTCTGGATGTGGCAAGGACGCCAGCTACTCTCCAAACACCATTGAATGTCACAAATCCACCGGCATCTACTATTCTTTGCTGCTCTTTAGGCTGGACACAAAAAAATTACCAAAACTTACAAATAAACATAAATGTTTGGATTTAATTTTTAAAAAGTTCAATTTAAAAAAATGCAAACATTTTTAAAGATAGTTTTTCTTCTGTAGTAAAAAATTATGAGGTGGTCAAAGAACAACCCAATGACCAACCACCTTTATGCCCCCCCCCCCTCAAAATGTCCATGAACACCATTATTCAATCTGCCTCTATGTCACACATATCTAATAGGTATCATGTACATTACATTAAAATTTAAACTATTATTCTTATGTACAGAAATACAATGCACTTGTCCCACAATTATGTAAGCCTGAGTGAATCTGGTGTGAATGTATATTTTGATTTTCTATAGTTATCATGTTTTATTTGCTGTAATGCACACATTGTAAAACAAATTTCCTCATGGATAATAATGATTATTATTATTATGACACACACATTTTGGCCAGGATTTATTCTGCATTGTGATGTATCAGTTTGTTGAGCCATCTAAGTTTTAACCCAGTCAACATTTTCCTTACTTTTATTATAGATTAAAGTTGGTACTTAAAGTTTACTGAAAAAATTCACTTCTTGTTAGATTTAATATAGTAATCAAAGAAACCTCATCTTGGATATTTGTACACATTTCTAACCACTGTCAACATTTAGTGCTTATAAATTATTTCTAATATTACATCAGTAGATGCCCTTATGTAACTTGCAGCACACAACTGGAATCTAAACTAGTAAGCGTCAAGCAGGAGGGGGCTCAAGAGCCTTTGCTGAATAAATAACCACCTAGGAGGAGCAGGACAACTCTGAATACAAATCTCTGCTGTCTTGAAGTTATATCCAAACATGGGAAAAGCTTGGGGAGTCAACTCTGAGGGAAAATCTGAGTCTGTCACCCTTAGGCAGCTTACAGGGCAAAGTGCAGTACCCTTGTAGAACTTGTGATGTCACTGATCCCAAACTGTTTTGGTACCTGCTGTTCCTTTAGAAAGATCAGCTGCCAGGATAGTAAAGAACTGCTGTTTGGGGAACACCGTCTGAACCATAGCAAATACACATGCTTACATCTCATTTCTGTGAGATGATCTATAATTGATTCACAACTGAAGGCGGCCAAAAAATGTGCTAGTATAATAATAATAAGGTTTGTCTTCGAGTTAGAACATCAATGATAATGCAGTATTTCCATGTTGACCAACATATTTTGCCGCATCTGGTGCAGCCTTTATATATATTAATCATAAGAAAATCAGCTATAAAAAAGTTTGATTTTAGAATTTTGGCTTTTAACCTCTATAAAAAAATAGCTTACATCAGATGGTTTATGGTCAGTAGAAAGGGCAACAGCATTTCCTTTAGTGTCACACATCACAGCCCGAGAATCACCAATGTTAGCCACAGTGATGTGGTTGGCTTTCTGGAACACTATGATACCAGTAGATCCTGTAGTAGGGAAAATTTAAAAACGTGCAAATTTAAAAAAAAAGCTAAATCTAAGAAAAGTGAAGTAATGAAAGAGTCAACAGTTGTGCCCCAATGATTTTCTTCAAAAACTATGAGTTATAGTGATTGAGCAGCTTCTGTGTTAGACTAATTAGTTGTAACCATAGTGAACAGTCATGACAGACTGGCTTTACTAATAGACTTGTTGATAGCGTTTGATTGTTTCTATTTGAATGAGTAATGTGTTAGGAACATGTTGACCTAGGATCTATATAAAGGCTTGTAGTTTATAGATAAAGTAAGTTGCTGTTAGTTGTTTAACAAAAAGTAAAGAGTTTCTTTATTGAGTTGCTGTGAGGTGGATGGGTAGAAGCAAGAAAACAGCATGAAGACATGACTATTTCAGTCATTCCACTATCACTCTGATGTCTCATATAATTCCTCTATTACAGAATCAAGTCTAATCAAAGATATATAAAGTAATAAAAATCAGCTTTGATGTCTCATATAATTTCTCTATTACAGAATCAAGTCTAATCAAAGAAAGTAATATAAATAAAATGAAAGTGAATGACTTAAATCAATGGTGGGAATAAGCTGCTGCTTGTCCCTGACCATTCTTTTCAGGAAAAAAAAGTCGTTGGTAAAATAAATATAAAAGAGAAATGACTATCGAAGCTTGTTTACCTGATAGGTCAAACCTATCCATAGACAAACATACTAATTGAGCATCTACAGTTCGAATAAGGCTGGTCAGAACCTTCAACAGATAAAAAACAAGAAAACAAATAATAATGGGTCAACTGAATTATTTTACTATAATAAAATCTATTACAAAGCGAAAAAACTGCAAAGACAATTCAATCACTCAATCAATGATAATATAATCACTTTTCTATACATATATTCTAATCATCAAAAAAAAGGTATAATTTTTCTTTTTTTTTTTCATAATTAGTATCTTGTGATAATTGATTTGTATATACTTAAAGCCTATTTCATTTATATACTTAACTCTTTCAGTGCAGCGTTACTCTCAGCTAGTAACTTTGCTAGTGCTGGTCAGTGCGGCGTTACTCTCAGCGAGTAACTTGGTTTATAATATTTATTTCACTATCTTTTTTTATGTTAAACTTTTTATTTCTCTCTTTTTTTTTTATTTCCCAGAATGCAGGAGTGATTGTTCTTTGTTTTGATAGTAAATTTGATGCAGACAACATTATGTTAATGGCTCCTCTTTTTTAGTTTATTTTCAGGGACCCGAAAAATGTAAATAATACAATTTCTTAGTGCATTTGTTCATCTTTTATGAAATTTAAGGTGATTAAATGTGTTAAGTATTATGATTTTTTTATATTAATAGATTAAATGTTTAATGAAAAGGTTAAATCTTCAGTATATCAATTTTTTAATGAATTTTTTAAATATTTTCTTTTTGCGTACTTAGTTTAAATTAATGAAAAAAAATTGAATAATTTATTTAATATACTACACTTTTGTAGCCCATTCATTTTCCTTTAAAATAAAATCAAATATGTTAGATTATTTAATAAAATACAAAAGTTATAGGTGTTTTAATAACTCTACCCCCCTTGAAAATTTGTGTTCGTTCCAGAAAACTCCATTTTTTTTCAATCAAAATAATTTGCACTGAAAGAGTCAAGATTATTTAATAAATTTGAAAGTGGAAAATTGACAACAAGATGACAATAATCAAGTTCAAAATCTTTGGACACATAAGTCCAAATGTAAAGATTTTCAGTTAGACAAACTCTATCTAGAAACAAACCTGTTTGACCATATCAGGATCACTTTGAAAACTGCCTTGAACAAATTCTTTCCTTATAGAAGAAAACAATTGCTCTTCAATGTATTCTGCAGCAAACTGAAATGTGAATATTTACTGTTTAGATATTTCAAAATGTCTATAAATAATAATGTAAAAAAAATTGTCTATAAATATGAATGTAAAAATGGCTTGGCCTCATCAGAGCAACTAATTAAATTTATTCACAAAACATTTTAAGTTTATGAGACAACTTTACCAGCACTGGAAACAAAAAAAAAGCTGCAACAGTGCAATACATTATTGTTTTTGCATCTAAAGTTCTGTAAGGCTGTTATTCTGTTACTGCTTGAAAGTGATATAAGTACTCCACTACCTATAAAATACTTCCAATAGCCTGCGTCTTAAATAGCTCCTGACAACCAGTATAACTCCTGGCGTTCATATATGACTCAGATGTTGGGTCCAGAAGAAATGTTATCACTGCTAGCAGAAAGAGCAAATACAAGCAACTGTGAGGGAAAATCAGGAGCTGGTGACCCTTAGGCAGCTTATAACACACATTGCTGCCCCCTGGCAGAACCTGCAACACTCAACACTGATTCCAAATTGATTCAGATACCTGTCATTCATTTGGACAGATCAGCTGCATGAAGAGGCAAAAACAGCTGTGTGGGCAACATTTCCACCATAGCTAATCCTAAACTTTCAACTCATTTCTAAGAGATGATCCATAATCACTTGAAATGCCAAACAAACAAGTAAGCAGAAAAAGATTTGTTTAAGAAATTATCTTTGTCAGATGAAGCTGAAATCACATATATATAATGTAATTGATCAAGCCAACACTAGTGTTTCATTTGGAAGAGGAAGTCTCATTCCTTACAATATTAATTTTGCTCTAGCATGGTTTTTTTTTGTCACTAAGGATTTTTAGGATCTACAATTAGTTAACTTAAAATCATGATCTTTGTAGGTAATAAAAATTAGTTAAACTAGGAATATATAGTTAATTTTTTTTTTAAACTTTGGGGACCTCTGAGTCCAGCTCTAATGGGTACCTCACATTAGTTCGCAAGCCTGCATCCAATATAACAAGGCAAGCGCTAACCTGGAACCCCCAAGGAGAGAAGAAGAGGGGACGGACCAGGAATACATGGGGCCACAATTTGGAAGCAGATGCCAACCAGATGGGCTAGACGTGGGGAAAGTTGGAGAGACTTGCCCAGAACCGAGATCCTGGAGGAAGCTGGTTGAAGGAACCACAAGCAGAGATGAGATGATTTTTTTTTTTTTAACTTTGGGAGCCTCTGAGTCCACCCAGCTCTAATTGGTACCTGATCTTAGTTGGGTAAAAGTAATTTTAGGCAGTTGATCCTTGTGCTGGCCACACAACACCGTTTTTTAACCATGGGCTACAGAAACAGATGGCCTTTACATTATCTGCCCTACAAATCTTTTACCAGAATGTAAACTTTACTGTGTATGGTTTTCTGTTATACCTTAAGTCCATAAAATAAAAAAAAAATGATGGTAGGCACTTTCTGAAGATTTTAATCAAAGGGGGAAAAACTAAACATATATAAATACACTTTCTTTTTTTATTGTTCAACAATGTTAGTAGCACACATCATTCATAGATATGTGGTGCCGAAACATATAATAGATACTATCATACCAGGCGGTACTACTAAGATCTAGGTCTACATATCTACATTTATTTAGATCTCAAAGCTGGAAAAAGCGTTTTCATCCAGACTCCTCCCTGCTGAAAAAATAAATAGGCTTGAAGTCCGACTAATGTTAACAATCTGGTCACATAAATAAAAGCAAAACATTTGGGCTATTCTGACATCACCTAGAAAGCCAGTAAAAATCTTACTATTTTGGATGTAATACGTAGAAAAATTCAATTACTAAGTTAGTATTGAAAATAAAATGAAAAGAATAATAAATTTCTTATCTGTAATTTTAAATACATTAAATATTATATAATAAAAAATTGGCAAAACCATCAGAGTTTCAATTAAACACATTTATTTTGTTTTTATATATCTATAAAGGAAATTTAGGTTTAGGGTCTAGGGAATTTTAAGAGGTCGGATTCTTTACAGTCTTTACTTGATAAAACATTAAACAAAGATCTAGATCTACTAGCATTTAGATCTAGAATAGAAGTTGACAGTAATAAAGACAAAGACAATGGGGAATGGGGATCAATCTGGCACTCTTTATTTGTAACTGTCAACAACACACATGTTTAATTAATTTATTTTATCTGAATATGTAAACTAATAGATCTTGTACCAAAATTAGATATCTACAATCTACCTCTCCTCCATGCCCATCGAATACTGCATACACAGAATGGTTGTTTTTAAAATTATGAGAAATGAAGTTGAATCTATCTTCCATAGTTTTTCTTCGACCTCGTATAGAGAAAGCAGCCATGTCATGGCTTTTCGCTTCATGAAAGTGACGCCTGTAGTCATTCTTGTCCTCTTCGTATAGATGGTTACTCGCTAAAGCCTCTTTTAGTTTATATGCTGCAGTAGGTGCCACTTCAGCCTTGTATTTCCATCGACAGAAACAAATAAACAATGCTCGGAGAAGTCGCAAAACATTAAAAAAGAATAAGAATGCAACAAATATTGCAACTGATTCTGGACAAAATAGCCAGTCCCTGACGAAAAAGACCCCTGTTGCAAGTATTCTAGAAAGCGTATATGCCATTACGTGCCAGTTTTGGCACTTATGAGGAAAATGAAATAAGGAAGTTGCCCTGTCCCTGAGATCCCCTTTCCACCATTGTTGTGTACGTGTTAATTTAAAAAGATGGATCAAATTGTCACAGTAACTAAAAAAATACAAAAAGCTAGATATACGAATGCCATGGAATAACACTTTAATAGATATAGAATTTCTATTTATTTAAATAAAAAATACGACCCTCTTGATCAAATTTTATTTATTATAGATTTCAGATCTATCTAGATTTCTAAATTTAAAGTAAAAGTCTTGATCTTAGATTCTGTATGATGTATTGTATTGTATGTTGAATCCATAGACTTATTTATTTATGTCTATGGTTGTATCTAAAATCCGGAAGAAAAAAAAAGGACTAAAATTTATGAAGAACTAAAAATTGGGACTTAGATTCTAGATCTAGTTAATTGGCTTAGATGTAGATCTAGTTTAGTATCTAAGTATGTCAATATTTACATCTAGATCTAGTAGTACTCTTGACTCTAGACCAGATGTAATTTAGATAAATCTGGATAGGGGGTAAATAAATAGATTATTCTAGATCTAGAAATAATTTTAAGTAGATTCTCAGTATTCTGTAATACTTATTTTTAACTCTTATCTAGATCTAGATTAGATCTAGAATCTATAATAGATTATTCTAGATCTATAGTATTCTATAGATATGAGTATATGATATGATAGATTTATAGATCTAGTGACTATATGAGTATATACTCTATACTCTGTGCTGTGTTTATAGACTGTCTATACTTATATAAGTTAATTTATAGATCTAGATCTATAAATTAGTAAAAGTAAAGTTATTATAATAAAATAAATATAATATAAATTTAACAATGTATTAATTAATAATAATATTATATTATTAATTATAAATAATAATTATAATATTAATATATTTTATTTAAAATGTATCTATAGAGATCTAATTATTGTTATTAAATATATTATAATATAATATATAATATATTATAATACAAATTATAGTATAGATCTAAATAACTAATTATTAATATATATTATTATATATTAAGATATTTACAATTACTTCAGTTAGAATTTCTTAAGTCTAAATATTATTAAATAATTATAATTATATAGATATTATAGATCTATTAATTATTTAAATTATTATAATAATTAGATCATCTAGAAGACTACATATCCAGTGTTTCCCAAACTTTTTCTTAACGGTTCACTTCACAATTTTGAATATTAGCTGAACACTTTATTTTTTTTTTAGAGATGTTAAAAATTAAATCACCTGGTATGCAAAAATGCAGAAAAAAACTCAAATTATGCGTTGGAGTTGAAAAGCTGACAAGTGTCTGTAGTTTTTAATACACCGGAGCTAATGTCTCAGATGAGGGAACCAAACCCGAATTACTGACTTGAATTGCACAGTTTACAGCAGCAGTTGCAAAACTCAAAACAGTATAGGAAGACAAAGGCATAGCCCTCGCCACCAGACTAATGCGCTTCCTGGTCATGGCTACCTTGGACGCTTATTGCAGAGTCAGAGAGGAGAATCCTGGCAATGGAATTGAGATACTATAGAAGGATCCTAGGTATCACATTTAAAGACAGCATCACAGGATTTCTACAGCATTGGACCCCATGATGACCGCTAATTATTGTAAAAAATGCTTGCAAACTAAAATGCTATGGCTATATTTCAAGATCTTCAGGGCTTGCAAAGACCTTCCTTCAGAAAACAGTAGCAAGAAAAAGAAGAAGAGGCAGACAGAGAAATCGGTGGGAAGACAACATAAAAGAATGACCTGGCCTGCCACTGATAGATGTTGTATCCAAGGCAAAAGACAGAGAGAGAAATGGAGAAAGACACACATTGTGTGGTGCCCCAACAGTCCAACAGACTAAGGGATAGGGGAAGGTGAAGATAGTAGAACACCCATTCAGGCCTATTGTCAGCTAAACACAGTTTTGGGAAACACTGGTCTAGACCATATACTGGAGACACCATGTCTATTAATGTCTCTTATAAATTACCATGTAGAGTCTAGCCTTTTTCCATGAAAATGGCACTATTTGTTTACTAATCAGTATCAGTGATACCATTAAGCAATTCACATTACCTTAATATTAATTAGTATAAAAAAGTCAAGCGCGTTTAAGGTGCTTCATCTGGGACACCAAGACCTATTTTATAACTAAAGTTATTTACATTTTTTAGTTTTTAAGAATATTCATTATCTACACTGTGTATATTAATTAATGATGATTTTAGTAACAGAAGCACACTAGGAAGCAGAATGCTATTACTCTGTTTACAATCGATAGAGGTTTAAAACCTTAGTACACCACCTGATGCACCTATGACACATTTTTTATGACAACATCTAAGTAATTCTAAAACAAATAAAATATAGTAAGATATAAATAATGCAATCAGATTATATTGTTAATCCATTTCAACAAAAATGCCTGGTTTTAGTAGAATATTACTTCCACCCAGTGCCAGTACTCAGTAGTTGATTGCCTAATTTTTAACTACTAAAAATTAATAATATGCATTAAAATACAAGTAATAATTTTTTCAAAAAGGTGCCAGTATGCCATACCAGTGCGTACCGTCACAAAAAAAGCCCTGCTTCAACCTAACCCATGTGTTCCATGTTACATCAAAAGATGCCATTTTGTATACTATCTCACACATTTTCTACAATTTTAAAATGACACTATGCACCTTTCAAGCTCAAAATATTAACCATTTCTAAATGAAATTAAGAAAAAATTGTAAATTTCAAATTTCAAACTTTTGACAACTCATTTTTGTTGTAAAGCAACATATGTCAGAATGGCAGAAGAGGAGCTAACGTTTACTGAAAATATGGATCTAACATTGCCAGAGAGGAATTTATCAAATCTGGCCATTAGATTCCCAGAACTTCTTCCTTCTAGACACTTTATGGATCTTAGCAGGTGGCCTATTTTCTGCATCCTCAACACAGAGCTTCTGTCCACTGTAAGAAAAATATTTGTGTTTGGGAACTCTGGGAATGAAGCTATTTTTATCACAGACACAGACGATGTGTTTGCTTTTGGTTCAAATTGCAGCAACTGTCTTGGCCTTGGTAGGTATTTTCTCTTCTTTGTATCTTCCTATCATTAGAGAGAAATCTATACTTTCTTATAAGGTAGCATTAGATCAGGGGTTCTCAACCTGTGGGTCGCAACCCCCTTGGGGGTCGATTGACAATTTGCCAGGGGTCGCTTAAGACCATCGAAAATATGGATTGTTATTGTCTACTCTTCTATTGCTGTATGTGTGTGTGGGGGAGGGGTCACAACAAAGTGGGGGGTGTAAAAAGGGGTCGCAGAGCATAAAAGGTTGAGAACCGCTGCATTAGATGTTGGCTTTGAAGGTCAGATAATAAACTTGTTTGTCAACAATACAAATCCCCAACTGTTTTATTTGTTGCTTAGCCAAGATTTCCTATTTAGATCTGACATCTTGATTTTTTTTAAACACATTTTTAGAAGGATTCAACTGGTGGGACTTTAAATGGTATGCCATTATACTGAAGGCACATTATGTAATTGGCTTAAAAGAAAAAGATATTTTGGAATGGAATGGAAGCTGAATTTTATTTGGAGGGATCTTGCTTTTATTTATAATCATCATTCATCAAGCTGTTCATGATGACATGCTTTTTTAAGCTCCATAATGTGTTTTTCAAGTGAATGGATTATTCTGTCAAGTGTTTTTTGTGCTTCTTTATTTAGGATTATAAATTTTAGGAGGGCCATAGTTGTTCGATAAAATACTGTCACAATTCTGACATGAATAAAGCACCGTAAGAAAAATCCACAAATGGAAATCCAAATATTTTTAAAAATTATAATTCAATAAGAATCATCACATGAATTCGACACAGTAGTTAAATAGATTTGTTGAGCCAAAGTAGTGTTCTTAATTCAACCTTCCATCTGAACTAAACTTTCTTCTACACTCCTTTTTTTTTTTTAAATATTTCCAATCCTAGAGTGTACTAGATGAGAAAGTCTGACCTAGTTCTAGTCTCTTCTTTTTACTAGCTGCAGTTCTCTTATGTAAAAGTAGGTTAATAATTCCTTTGATCTTACTGGGCTGAAACAATGTAATTATTACTAGTTAGCATAAAAGTTTATTAGTTTTGTTTCCCTGATTGCTTATGTGATGGCTTAGGTGAAGGGACTACTCTTAACTATTGCTTGTTTTTGAGTCTTGATGGAGACAGGGAATTTTTAAAATCTATGGCTCGAGGAAGCACTAAAAACTAAGAACATTTATCTGACATTAGTTTCTTCTTCCTTTATAATAATCACTTCAACCATCCTGACCTGAAGATAGCCTTGACTTTGTGCTGAATGTTTTAGCTTGTGGTCAGTAGTATGAATTATATTAAGTAAGTTACTCCTCTCGAAGAAAGTCATTTCCCATCTCAGACCATGGGGTTTGTAGGGCAGACGATGTTTCTGTTTCTGTGGCCCATGGTTTACGAAGAAGTCATGTGGCCAGCACAATGACCAACCCCCTTTACTTTTCCTCAATTATTGTCAAGTACCCATTAGAGCTGGGTGGACTCAGAGGCATCCTAAGGATCATGATATTAAAACTCCCAGGATTTGAATCTGAATCCCTCAGGATTGGTATTTGATATTTTGGATTTTTGTCACATCTGCACAATTTAGGCCATATCATGCCACCCTCCGAATTGGAAGCCAAGCGCTTTACCACTCAGCTACCGGGCCTCCAGAATAATTAGTTTACTAATTCAATAGCAGTTCTGAATTATTTTCTTTTAGTTTTTGACACATGGTTCTACCATTCTGTTTCAACAGGGGACTCACACAGCAGCTTTGAGCCACGTAAAATTGACAGTCTCTGCCAAAAGAAAGTGATAGACATTTCCTTTGGTAGTGGTCCTCATGTTGTTGCTCTGACTCAAGGTTTGTTCACCTTTGTCTGTTTTATTTATTTACCTAAGTCTAGTATGGTTAACAAAATATGATGCTATATGAGTGAAGTTAGAATATAGTAAAAACATTCATCTACAAGTTTTTGTTCCTGGGCTTGGCTTTTTAAAAATAAGGATCTACTAAATTCTGCTTTAAAAAAAAAAACTCCTGTCCCTCTGCTTTTCCAAGTGTTATAGTGGATGACTGTTCTATATTCTACAAGGGATAAACTATTCCCTTAGTTTTTACATATTATGGGATATAAAGGTAATTTAATTGTTGATATCAATTATTTAAGATTAATATATTTATAAAATATTTTATGAAGGCATTTTCTCATTCTCTCCAACAGCTGGTGAGGTTTACAGCTGGGGTCACAATGGTTACTGTCAGCTGGGTAACGGCTCCTCTAGTCCTGGCTTTATTCCTGGCCTGGTCACCACCAATCTTATTAACAGAAAGGTGGTCAAGATAGCTTGTGGTAGCCACCATACAATGGCACTATTGTCAGATGGAGAGGTGATTTTAACTTAGCAGATGTAGTCATATTGAGATGCTGTTCACAATAAATAATATCAGTCTTCTAATTGGACTCGTCCTGTTATCTTTAGTGTTCTGACTAGACTTATGTGACTCAGTTCATGTCATTTTAAATGCACTGTCTAGATTCAGAGAGACATGTTTAAATACACTAAATAGATTGGCAAGATATCTTTATTATAGTTATATATTATGTAAATAGCTTTATAGTCTGCGCAAATATCATAGACAGAAATATAATCCATTTAATTCATTTTTAACCATTTATAAAATTGTTTGTTCCTTTTGATTATACTATATCTTATTTTTTTAAAATTACAAATTCCACTTTGTGCTAACCTTTTCTCTATTATTAGTCTACCTTATGCATAAAATAATTTGAAGAAATTGGATTTTTTTTTGTGTTCAGGTCTATGCATGGGGTCAAAATAACTGTGGACAAGTTGGTACAGGCTCTTCCACCAATCAGCCATCACCACGTAAAATTACTGCAACTATTGGTATGTTTTTGTTTTTTTTTAATTTAGTTCAAGTTAACTCCCACTGTCTTTATGTTTTTATGTAAGTTACCATTGAACATTCTGTCCAGGGCTTTCGCAAGAGAGTTTGATGATGATGATGATTGAACATTCATTTAAAAGTATTTTTTTTTTAAATTAAAATTTTAATTTGAGCTAGCAACCAATCTACACATTGATAACATTATTTTATTTTGTGTTTTTACCATAAATGCCTACTTCTAGATGAGGTGTCTATCAAATACAATTATTCATCAATCTGCAGCCTATATCATTTTATAATTTCTAGAAAATGCCAGAAAGATTTTAGTACTGGGGCGGCAGCTAATAGTGGCACCGGATCATTTTTTTTTAGACATGATTTTTTTTTTTTATTTGCTTCTTTCTTTTTATAAAAAAAGTTATTGAAATCTTTCACAAGGTACCAGATTTGCAGTGGCCATTGCTTGTGGGCAGACATCATCAATGGCTTTGTTGGATAATGGGGAGGTAAGTAGAAATTGATTCTGTCTCTTTGAACTGTTTTTATTTATTCTTTTTTTGGCTGCTGATTTAATGTTTGTGGATTATGTCATTTGAATTTATTGGCAATTATCTTCTGAAATTTATAATTGAGGGTCAAAAAATGTATTTGAATTGACAATGTTCAAAATTACAGGTTTATGGATGGGGATATAATGGAAATGGACAACTGGGAATCGGCAATAATGTCAATCAGCCCAATCCTTGTCGCGTGGTTGCCTTGCAGACTATCATAATTACTCAGGTACGGTAAATTATTTTAATTATTTATTTTTTTTAACTTTTGTATTTTTGTGTATTATTTTTAATGCTATAAGTTGATGTTGCTATTCCCATTTTACTTAGCTACTCCCACATTATAACTAATTACAACTAATGATGAAAAAAAACATTTCAGGCATCTCTCTTGACAAAACAAATTAAAGATCTTGACATTTTGACATGTCTGCTGGTTCAACTTAATAATGACGGGGTGGCATAAATTGCGTGGCTGCCTAACAAGAGGGTTTTAAATCAAATCCTGATGTTGACTAGAAGTTTTTAGTTGCAACTTCAATCAATTTGAGTTTTGTTTGCTGGGCAGGACAGAAACAATCTCCCAGATACCCTTTGCCTGCATATGGTCACAAAAGCTATAGGAAAAGTATACAATGATTATGCGAGTGTTTCTCAAATTTGTATCAGTGCTGCTTTCCAAACCCCAAAAGTTTCATTTGCCTCCCTCTCCTTCCTCCCAAGCCATCTGGGAGAGTGCTGTAAGCTCCCAGAATGGGGTAGGGCTTAACAATTTAATAAAAAGAAAGAATCTTACAGGCATAATTATAACAATTTTCCAATTTTATTTTTTGCATACATGGGCTATTTAGTTAGTCCATTTAGTCTTTTTTTTTTACATCAAGTAGAATCGCATTTTGAAATGTCTTCGTTAAAAGATTTTTGAGTCAACATTGTTACTAATACCTTTTTAAAAATCTTTATACGTTTTTAATGGTCCTACTTAAAAAAATTTTGATTTTGAAACATAGTCATTTGACTATATTCAATCCTAAAGTTATAACTACAATGAAAATGCAATTTCTTTGTCCATTTCCAAACCCTCTGGTTGTACATTGAACATTTTCCTTAATAATAATAATAATTTTATTTATGAAGCACTGTTAACAAACAAAATGTAGGCTCAAGGCGCTGTAATAACATTACAAACACAAACACGACAGCTTAAATGACAAACTAAAAAAGTTTTAAACAGGTAGGTCCTAATGAAAGGACTTGACTAAGGGGCAGACGCTATAGCATGAAAAAAGTGCTATACAAGAGCAAATAAAAAAAACCCCTTATGGCAGGGATTTCTGGCTGATTTCCTTAAGACCCATAGTTTACCTAACTCTCAATGAGTATATAAAACCCATTGGGGTAATGATATCAGGTAGTCATTTGGTTGGCCACATAATACCTTTATTTGTAATTAATCATAAGCTCATCTTAAACTTGCTGTTAAACTTTTACTTTGACTTTTTTGCTAATGGTTTTGTTTTGAAGTTTATTTAGTGAATGACTTTTTATCATCCAGATTGTTTGTGGCTATGCTCACACTTTGGCCCTGTCAGATGAAGGATCTATATACTCCTGGGGAGCTAACTCATATGGTCAGCTGGGGACAGGGAATAAAGCCAATGCGGTGGTGCCTGCGAAAGTCACATCTCAGAGTGAAAGGTATTTTTTCTAGGCCTACATTGTCATACAGTGACAACCCTATAGGTTCTTTCATATTTACTGTTAGTAGTAAAATGTGTCAGAATGATCTATCATTCAAGAAAGCAAAATAAGTGCCTGTACATTGGTCTGCAGCAATGAGTCGCTAGAGCTAGGAAACTTTTCTTTTAAAAATGCAGGCTGAGCTATCAATCATTTTGTGCAGTTCTTTACATAACCTTGTCACATAACCTTGTCACTTAACCATGTCACATAATCTTGTCACATAACCTTGTCACATAACCTTGTCACATAACCTTGTCACATAACCTTTTCACATAACCTTGTCACATAACCTTTTCACATAACCTTGTCACATAACCTTGTCACATAACCTTTTCACATAACCTTGTCACATAACCTTGTCACATAACCATGTCACATAATCTTGTCACATAACCTTGTCACATAACCATGTCACATAACCATGTCACATAACCATGTCACATAACCTTGTCACATTACCTTGTCACATTACCTTGTCACATAACCTCCTCCTTCTTTCCCAAGTAAAGAAAAAAAGAAAATTCTCTTAGAACATGCTAGTTGATGTCTCATTTGTTTAATGCTATAAGAGAACATGATTGTGAAACTAGTTGGTGTCTCATTTGTTTAATGCTATAAGAGAATATGATTGTGAAACTAGTTGATGTCTCATTTGTTTAATGATACAAGAGAATATGATTGTGAACCAGTTTTCATATTTACCCATCAGGTTTGTGGAGATAGCTGCCAGTCACTACAGTCACATCTCTGCATCCATGTGCCAGAATGGCAAAGTGTACATGTGGGGTCAGTGTCGTGGCCAGTCTCTGACCAGCCCTTGGATGACCAGGTTTTCATCCACAGATGATGTGTTCGCTGCATTTTCAACCCCTCCTGTCTCCTGGAGAATTTACTCTGTTGGTGAGCGGCAGAAATTCGTTAATGTGCACTAGTTGTTTTGATCTTTTTTTTTTTTGGTCAACTTCCAGTTCTAGTTGGAGGGACATGATAACAGAACTTTTATATATATAAAAATATTAATAGTGAGCTTCAGCAGCTCTAAAGCTAATCAGCTCATAACTCCCAACCTTTTTAATGCTGTCATCCCTCTCATGCCCTGCCAAAAGTGAAGAAAAGTGTTGGTCTGATTATAGGCATATGGAGGCCCCCTGGTGGGCTTGGCCTCCAGCCTCGCATGAGAGAAGGAACTCATGTTGCTGGCTTAAGGAACTGTGTCTCATAACCAGACGGGTGTGAATAAATGATATTATTAAATGTAAAAAAAAACAAAGAAATTATAATCGATTTTCGTAGGGACAAGAAGGAAAATGATATTGTTTCTGTAGCTGGAGAGACTACTGAAATTGTGCAAACCTTTAAATACCTTGGTACTATCCTAGACAATAAACTAAATTTTACTGCAAATACTGATTATATCAGCAAAAAAGGGCAGCAAAGATTACGATTACTAAGAAAACTGTCCTCATTTAATGTTAGCGAAAAGGCCTTGGCTATGTTTTATCATGCTCACATCTGCAATATTTTAAGTTTCAATAACACTGCCTGGTATGGCAATCTGAGCATTAAAAATAGGAATAAACTTTATAGAATCCTAAATGCTGCTGGCAAAATCATCGGCAAAAAACAAACCCCATTTGGGCAGTTGTTTGAGACAAACATCTAATAATCTATAAAAAAGCTAACAAGATCCTTGAAATAAAGAATCACCCTTTGTGTCAGGATTTTGTGATTTTACCATCACAAAAGAGATACAAGACAAAGATAGCAATGACAAACAGACACAAACACTCCTTTGTTCCCCTGGCAATCAAATCATTAAATAAGAACAATCTGGTATAAACTTTGTCACATGTAAATTATGAGTGAGTCTGGTGTGAATGTACACTTTGGTTTCTGATAGTTATAATGTTTTTTGTTTGGTGTAATGCACAAATTGTAAGACAAATTTCCTTACGGATAATAAAGATTATTATTATTATTATTATTATTATTATTAGACTGAGGGGTCAGTGAAGAGCCAACTCCTCATCCTGGCCATGAGATAAAATCCTTTGCAGGGTCACATGGTTCATAAAAGGGGTGCGGAAATCCCAAACCATACTTGGACATCTCAACTGCTTAATTAGAGCCTAGTTTTTAATGTTTTTGTCAAGTGAATTAGCTAAGTAGATAAAATTGATAGGCAATATATATATATATATCTCCTATATATATTTTTGTTGTTGTTGGCCTCCTTTAGTCATAGCAGCACTTTTCATGAGCCTGTTGAGAAAGAAATACATTCTCGTCCACATATGGGTAATTGCTATGAATAACACATTGAAAGCCTGGGAATTTGTTATGGTTGGAATGATTATGTGTGGGGTATTCAGTCTTGTCATGGACTTTTTTTTATTATGTTATGTAAAAATATATACATATATATCAATATAGATAGATAGGTAGAAATATGCTTACACAACAGAAAACTCTGCTTCTTTTTTTCTGCCTGTCAGATCTTATCAAGGGTTCGCGTGTGGCTGATGCAGTGGCAGCAGCATTTGATAATCCAGTAAGTTATGTTCACTTTTTTTCCAGAAGATAAGATTATTTCAGTTACTGTCTAATGTTTCACCTCTTAACCCTAGCAGCTTAGTGGAATGAATAAACTCATTTAAAGAGATATTTACCAGTAGCAACTTACCCTGGACTTAACAGATTTACTGTTTCTCCTCCTCTCAGGAAACCAGTGATATCAAGTTTGTTGTGGATGGGAAAGACATACATGTACACAAGACTATTCTCAAGATGAGGTGAGTAATGTTGGCATATTGCATAGCAAGGCTCAGTACCTCAGGCATAATGTAGAATCTTTAGTTGAATTAGTTTGCTAGTAATATTGTCTTGTTAAATATTTCATGAGATTATTCCAATGCACTCACTTGACCTTCTAAATGATTATATACACAAAATCATGTTGTCTTTGATTTCTTATAAAAATTGTAATACTGAAGGCCTCCTTCTATGCCAAGCTGTAAAGATTCTGATGGAAAATGGAAGCATTTGATGAGTAGGAAACATTTTTACACAGAACTAGAGATGTAAGCACACATTGCCTATAGGTGATGATACAATGACTAAAAGATAATTTGTCTTTGTATTAAAATCTTTGAATCCACATGTAAACCAGAAGTGGAGATGAGATGCAACTACTGCTTGGCTGCCTATTAGGGAGACTCCAGTTTGAAACCTAGCTCAATCTGAGTTTTGTTTGCTGAGTGCCTATAGCAGCATGGAGAACTTTCTCATTAAGTCCCTCCTCCACAAAAGAGATAGGACCACATTGCACTGAACATGCTATAGATGGGCTACACAAAAGAGATAGGACCACATTGCACTGAACATGCTATAGATGGGCTACACAAAAGAGATAGGACCACATTGCACTGAACATACTATAGATGGGCTACACAGAAGCAGTTCAAAAAGCAAAATGAAACTAGCAGAACTCTTAGATCTACAAACATTTTACCTTATTATTATTTGATATTAGTTCAAGAAGTATCTTTAGATCAGTTAGGTCACTTTATGGAGAGAAAGTAAGTAAGAAGCAGCTAGAGACATTCTGAGCACTTCCTATGTTCTTGTCTATTATTAGCTCTGTTGACTAAATTGAACTAGAAAATAACAACTTAGATAACTTTTTTTTAAATAGTACACAAACCTTGAAAGAAATTCACCTAAGTAAGCCTTTGTAAGGAATAATGAAAAGCAACAGTAGTATGTACTCTAAACAAAATAAGGGATACCTTGAAGTTAGTCATAATGTTGACATCATTTTAAAATTAGAATAAAATTGCCCATTAAATACCTTTTCAGAAAAATGAATTTTAAAAGCAAAAATTCTAAACATGAATAAATAATATATCTCATTAAGTGAAAAACTAGTTTGTTTTAACTATTCAGTCGTTGAGTTCTTGTGGTGAACGTATTTAGGCAGGAAAATAACTTCTATATTAATTAATCTAATTAATAATTTTTTGTTTAGAATACATACCAATACTCTGCTTCCCTTTCATCACATTAGGTCACTTTTTTTTATGCCCCTGCTAAAGGGGGAAGTAAAGAACTTCTTAACGTGACTGGACTTTTCAAAATAGAGGGGGAAAAAAATCATCGACCTTTAGTATTTTGCCTTGACTGGTTAATGTAGCCACTTGCTCTTGACATGTCTGGCAACTGATACATGACGTGAAAGAGCAGGGTCAAATTGTATTGCTTTTTAAAAAAGTTTTTGAACTTTTCAAGTCATCACTTTAATGGCATTTGAATTTGAATTTACAATCTTTAAAATTCATTGTCTTTTAGTATTTTAAATTTTATTATTATGTATCATTTTTGTTTTAGCATTGCACAGTATTTTACATTTTCATTACCAATCAGTTTTCCTTAATTCAATACTTCTGTTCTTTCCCCCTGCAGGTGTGAGCACTTTAGGTCAATGTTCCAGTCTTGCTGGGATGAAGGAAGCAAAGAGTGAGTAGTTTGATCACTTGAAAGTTTCTGTTATTAATTATTATTTTGCCACAAAGAAAATTAAATCTCCCCAAAACAACAACCAACTTGTTATTAATTATTATTTTGCCACAAAGAAAATTAAATCTCCCCAAAACAACAACCCACTTGTTATTAATTATTATTTTGCCACAAAGAAAATTAAAAAACAACTCCATTGTAGGTTGACAGGGTTGTAATTATATATCATCTAGTTCAGCGGTTCTCAACCTTTTAAGCTCGGCGACCCCTCTTTACAATCCCACACTCTGCCGCCCCCCCCCCCATCCCCCCCCCCCCCGCCCCCCACTCAGACACACAGCAATTGAAGAATAGACAAAACTATTCATTTTTTCGATGGTCTCTGGCGACCCCTGGCAAATCGTCAATCTACCCCCAAGGCGGTCGCGACCCACAGGTTGAGAACCCCTGATCTAGTTCAATATATCAAATTAGTAGTATCTGGCTAGATTCAGGTCTGGCTTCAATTTGATGGCACATGTAATATTCACTTGTTTGTTACTTAAATTTTCTACTCATATCATGTTGGCATTGGACACGAGTTTTGTTTTTCCTAGCAGTATTTTAATTTTATTTCTCTAAATGTTAATGTAAGACATGCACTATCTCATTTGTTTTGTATATCCAGGTCTATTGAGATCACCCAGTATTCCTATCCTGTGTATAAAGCCTTCCTCAAATATCTGTACACTGATGATGTTGACTTGAGTCCTGATGAAGCCATAGGTAGGAAAACCTTTCCACTTATTAAAATACCATGACACTTTCTGATCTTTGTGAAAACATGTACATGGTCTTTACATGAGTCGGTTCTGAAAACTTAATAGACTAGGTCTCTGGCCAATAAACTATCTCTCTACTTTTGTTAAGTGCTACTTAATAGACTAGGTCTCTGGCCAATAAACTATCTCTCTACTTTTGCTAAGAACTACTTAATAGACTAGGTCTCTGGCCAATAAACTATCTCTCTACTTTTGTTAAGAACTATATGCTGTGTGGAATCTGTCTTGAATGCTTAAGATTTCCCCCCCCCCTTTCTTTCCCCATCTATTTAAAACAAGTCTTTTGTAGGATTCTGACCCAGATATTTCTTTTTGGTCATTAATAGGGGTGCACCAGATAGTACTTTTTGTGCTGGATAGTAAAATAAAATATCCAGCAGAAGCTTGATACTCTCCCCATGTGTTCTATTACTAAAAATTTTGTGAAATTTCTGTTAATATAAATTTTATTTTATTTTTTTTCACCATATTGTTGTGCACTCTATCACTGATTAATCAATTAACGTTTATCAGCATTTATTAACAGATGCCACCAAAGAATCTGTGTAATGTATGACAGTGTGTGAGTTAGAGGTCCACAACTGTAATGGGCATGTGTGGGTGGGTTGAAGTACAGTATATATTATATGTATATTGAACTAATATAAAACTGAAAAGTTAAGTAGCATAAATAAATTATAAAGTACAATATTATTAATGGTAATGATTACTTATAACAACAAAATACTATAATACTGGGTATCAAAATAGAGAGGAAACAACCCACACTAATCCATGACCAGGTCCAGATATCTTCTGTGAAAAGGCACCAGTCATTTTGGCTCCAATAGTAAAGCTGAAGTAGTGCTATCTCTTGTTTTATATCAAAAACTGAAGACTGTAAACTATAACAAAGTAAATCATTTGATTGATTTGGTTACTGTGTTTTTTTTATGATTATAGTTGTTCTATTATGATTAATCTGGATATTTAACTTTTTTTTTTTTTTACAAAATTAAAATGTGTCCTTTGAATCAAGCACTCTGCACTAAAGAAAGAATTTTTGTTGATTTTTAGAATACAGCAAAAGCTCAGTTAAAATTGTTGCTGTTATGGCTTGTCATCATCATCTTTCTTTTGTGTTCCATACGGAACATAGGGCCTCAGTAAAATCAAGGCACTTTCCACTGTCTCTCGCTAGTTTTTTAGTGGCTTTCCAGGTCTTTCCTGTCCTCTCGGCTTCATCTAGTATACTGCGTCACCTCGTTCTTTTAGGTCTTCCTCTATGTCTTGTTCCCTAGGGGTTCCTTTCTAAGGCCTGTCTAGCTCTGTTGTTATCTTTTCTAAGGGTGTTACCAATCCATCTCCAATTTCTCTCTAAGATCTGCTGTGGCTTGTGCCTCCAATATTTCTTCTTTGTATTCTCAATTTTTATCTCCTTAATCTTTTACTGTTTTCAGGCCTGCTAGATTTGTCCAACTCCTACTGTGAAGAGCTCCTGAAGATGAAGTGTGAGTCCCTCATCCGACAGAGTATCTCTGTGGATAATGTGGCCATGCTCTATGCTGCAGCCATTAAGTTTGGAGCACAGGTGAGTGGCTGGGTCAAAATGACAGTGAAGTAAAATGATCACATGATCCATCATGTTCATCCCTGGACATCATCAAATTTAATTTTAAATAGTTCAATTTTTGTTTCTCCTTATTAAGTAAAATTTTTTTGGCTTTTTTTATTAGAAAGCTTATATCAACTCACTCTGTCTGTCTGTCTGGTAAAAGTTTATTTCTCTGACACCCTAACTCGGATCAAGCTGACAGTTTGTACAATTATTACTTTTACCTGACAACACAAGAATCAATATAAAAAAAAAGAAACCAATTAGTTAATTAACTATTTGTAATTAATTATTTTATTTGGTATCTGGTACTTGCCTGAAGCTGAATTAGTCCTCTTTATAGGTTGCCGCTTTAAAGTAATTTTGATACAAACAATATATAACTATACAATCTTCTATTTCATAATCACCTCACTAGCAGAGTGGTTAGTATGCTTGTGTTGATTTAGTTCAACATATGATCAAGACTTCAAACAAAGTGTTGGGATTCTTGAAGTTAAGTGAAAAAAAAAAAAATCAGGAACTAGAACACCCTCTTAAACAGAATGTTACTACTCATTAGAATGGTCTTTTTTTTTTCTTTTGCAATTGCTGTTATGTCAAAACAGTTTGCCAAACTTGAACAACTAAACAATGGTAATGGGAAATTGTTGTTGGATGCTGAATTTTAGCATCCCTTTCAAAGGGCTATTGTGCAACTGTTACATGACATAGCATAATGACCAACCACCTTTTTTTTTCCCTAACTAAATCAGGTGCCCATTAAAGTTGGGTAGAATCATGTGTGTCTCAAACACTCCAAATTTAAAATTCCAGTATTAATGATTCAAACCTGGGACCTCTCAGTTCAGAAGCTTATCACCTTTCCACTCAGGCACCAACCCACAATAAAAATGTCTATAGAAATTACTTATTCAATGTTTCCTTTTTTTTCTTCAAATTTTCTACTTTTAAATTGACCTAGTGGAAGAGTTACCTTTTCCTAGTATGAAACTTTTTAAATTGATTCTGTTTATTTTTTCCTTTTATCTCCCTTGTGTGTTTTTTTCCTTTTTAAAATTTAAAACTAATTCTATGGATTAGCAAGTGGATCCTTTCATTTAATGTTTTATTGACTTTAACTTTTACAGACACTTGAAGATTTCTGTTTCCGCTTTTCACTGAACCACATGACAGCCGTGACACAAAGCGAGGCTTTTAACAAACTGGACGAGTCAGTTGTGAAGGAGTTCATATACAAAGCCAGCCTAGCTGGAGCATTTCGAAACTGACTTCTACATACAAATTAGAGCCACAGGAAGTTAGGATGCAGCTGGGATAGAAAATTTCTTGACAATGTTTTCTCAATGATTGACACTCTTATAAAATTTTACCTAAAAAAATGTTCGAACAGAAAATGTAATAAATTATTTAATAGGTCAAGTCTTAGAAAGTAATTCTTTTTTTTTTTTATTTTTTTATTTTCTTAATTGAAATGGGACATTATTTTAGAACAAGAGTTAATTCCTAAGGGTTTGAGTAAATAGAGGCAATCCAAGCTTTGAACATCATGTTCAGCGCATTCAAGTGCTTTCAATATCATTCATATATGAAATGAGCTGTTTAAATTTATATTTAGTAGAAAAAAATCAATTATTAACTGCTTAAATCAAACTAACAAGAAGGACTAGATGGAGAAATGGATAAGCATAGTAAATATTTTTTTTTTAAGAAATAAATAATATTTACAAATTAAGATAAGAATACTTAGGACATTAAGTAATAATAAATTATTAATTAAATTTTATACTCCAAGTGTTAACAATTGAAATAATAAATAAATGTGCATCCAACAAAAAGTCTGAGATAGAAAAAAAACTAATTGCAATTATTATGTTATCAATGTTTGAAGGCAAAGTAAGCAGATGTTTTTAAAAATGAAGGCTCTTCAATCATTTATTTTTTTCAAAGTGTTTTTTTTCTTTTGAGACACTTTTATATTGTTTGTTTTAGCAAAAGTTTGCAAGATATGGTCTAATTAGAATTTAAATCTTATCTCAAGTTTCTATGGTTGGAATTCATTAACAACTGAACTGTTCGTTCCACAAGTTAAAATCAAAATTGTACTATGAACTTCATAGGTGTATAGGAAGCTATTTCTTATTTCTACCCTGAAAAGTTACATTACAAAGTTTATAAATAACAAGTATTTCCTGGATATTATTAACATTCCATTGATTTAACACTAATCATTGATATGAAATATTTTTCTGATATTTTATTTTGGTAATTTTTTTTTCTGTTGATTTTATGAGATTTGTAATGTTTCATGAGATGTCTTATTACAATTGAAGGCCAGAAGTCTAAAAATAAAACCTAGCTCATATTCTGTTGACCCAAGATTGAAGAAATCAGTCCTAAGTTTTAATGTTTCTGATGAATTTATGAGCTTGTAACAAAACAAAATCTCTAGTACCCCAACAAGTTTGAAGGTGAAGCTGGAACTTTTTAATACCTCAGTGTTGTTTTTTTTTAATGTTTTTAAATGTATAAATATATTTATATATATACCACAAGAACACAATATGTTGCATATCTAGGATACCATTGAGTTGTTACTACCAAATTATAAATATTTTGTATACCACTAGAGTACCACTGTGTGCTGTAACGAAGTATGAATGTTGTTGTATACCACTTAGGCACTACAATACTAATACAAACACTAGGGATATATTACTTGTTTTCAGAGTTAGGTTGTCCTCCCTGGTTTCTATATTGTATACATAAGAAATACATTGTACATATTTATATATGAATATGGAGCCCCACTGTGCAATAACTTAATTTAAGTTGTAAGTTTGTTTTTTTCTAATTTAATGAAAAAAAAAAAAAGACGTTTCTGTGTTACTTTTTTAAATGTCAGAGTGTTTGTTGTTTTTGTTGATTTGTAGTTTTCTTTTTGTTATTTCCCAATTTTTCTTTTTGGTCTTTGTTTTTTGTTATCCTGTCTTTATTTACCCAATAAGAAAAGTAACTTGTTGTCTAATCATTTTAAATTTGATGACATGATACATATGCCACAGACCAAACATTGTTAGTTTGATTGGCTCCTTGAAATTTGTTTGATTTTGTTGACTCGATATGTCAAGATTATTTCAATAGGTCACATCAGTTTGAGTCTGAACTTGAGCTCTACGGTGATAACCTTAGTGATAGTCTTATTTACTGATTAACAATTGGGTTAGCACTATCTACCTTGAGTTTTCCCCAACTAATGTCAGGTACCCATGACAGTTGGGTGGACTCAGTGGCACCCTAAAGATCCCAAAATTAAAATCCCATTCTTCATCATGAATCGAACCCGGGATTCCCAGTTTGGAAGCCATCTGCTTAACCACTCAGCCACCATGCCCCCTAGTGCTGCCTTTAGGCACTCATCAAACACATCAGCTGGAATAAGGATATGCACTTGAACCCTTAACTAAGCAGCCAAGCAGGTTATGCAACTCATCCTACATTTAACAAGTCACTTCATAGTTTTTCATTTATCGTGTGTGAATAAATGTTCAACCTGTATAAACAAATTATGATACAGACATGTTGCAATAGACATTCTACATTTTTGTTTTGGTCATGATAGTATTTTCTAAGTAAAGCTTTGAATCTATTTTTCATTTAAAAAAACACTTATCAGTGAAAGTGAACAACTGATTGATGTGATACTTACTGTTTGTGTAGTTTATAAATGTATCTGGATAATATATTTGATTGTGTATATATATATATACTGCATCAAGCCATCACTTGCTGCACATTATTGCTTGTATACTCTGTTTCCAAGACCTCACTAATACAACTCTCACTTATTGTTGGTTTTTCCCTGATGCTCAGGCGCTTATTGCCATGGCCTCTCTGAGTTAGCAGGCACATATTGCCATGACCTCTCTGAGTTCGCAGGTACATATTGCCATGGCCTCTCTGAGTTAGCAGGCACATATTGCCATGGCCTCTCTGAGCAAGCAGGCACATATTGCCATGGCTTCTCTGAGTTAGGAGGCACATATTGCCATAGCCTCTCTGAGTTCGCAGGTACATATTGCCATGGCCTCTCTGAGTTAGCAGGCACATATTGCCATGGCCTCTCTGAGTTAGCAGGCACATATTGCCATGGCCTCTCTGAGTTAGCAGGCACATATTGCCATGGCCTCTCTGAGTTATGGCCTCTCTGAGTTAGCAGGCACATTTACCATGGCCTCTCTGAGTCAGCAGGCACACATTGCCATGGCCTCTCTGAGTTAGCAGGCACATTTACCCTGGCTTCTGAGTTAGCAGGCACATATTGCCATGGCTTCTCGTTAGCTGACCTTATTCTTCTAGCTATTGTAGAAGAAATAAATATGATGATAATTCTGCTTATAAAAAAAAAAAAAGAAGCAATGTGTGTAATCTCTTCTTGGCTACATAGCAATCCTTTATTTCTAATCTGAACTCCACAAGGTTAGTGACTTTCCTATTTCTGTGTTGATGTTCAAAACCTGAGCCAGCCGTCAGGTGACCTTTTACCTTTATTACATTTTTTTCCTTCTACAATGCAGTATTGCTCAAATTTGTTAGTTTTTGAAAGTCAGCTAGCCAACAAGCATTCTTTTTGGTTTGCACTTTGGTGTTTATTTTTATTGTCCTTCTCCTGTGTACTACAAATATACATTAGGTTTTAAAGTGTCATGCAACTGAATGTTTTAATGTTACTGTGATAAGGTATTTTGTTCAGTTCATTAATCTTAAGTCAGAAAGACTAATATTTATTTTAAAATTTAATTTGGGCAAAAAAAATCCCATTTTTAATTTTTGATTGTTTCATTGAATAGAAAGTCTGTGTAAATGCATTTAATAATTTTACATTATATGTCAACAGTCACAATATTTGCTGTCCATTACATTTATTTTTATGGTCATATTTTTAAATCACTTACATTTTTTGTCATGCTTTTTAAAATTTGACCCACTTTTATTCATTTGTCCCACTTTTTAAATTAGACACTTTAGTGACCCACTTAAGTTTCATTTTTCACAGTTTTGTTAAATTTAACCCAATTTAGTTTCATTCGTCTCATATAAAAAAAATATCTTTTTCCATTTTAGTTTCAATATTTCCTTTTTTTTTTTTAAATTGACCTACTCTTTTCCAATAGTCCCATTTTTTTTAAATTGCCTTTTTTCATTTGTCCTGTTTTTTTTTTTTAAATATCAATATTTATTTTTTAGTTTTGTCAGAACCAACTAGTGCAGCTGGTTGATCAATGCATTGTGCATTCACTGAACTCTTGTTGTGATCAAATTTTTGTATTGATAGAAAACAAATCACTTGTACACAGTTTTGTTTCCTTTCTTTTCATTTGTTCAGTTTGAACATTTTGCTTATCTGGATGCAGGATGTTTCTTGAAATACTGCACTCTTTTGGTAAGTGCTTGCTGCTACAGCTATCAAAGGTCCTAGTTTCACTTGAAAAAAAAAAGCATGATATGCAAACTATTGAATGTGTTGAAGTGGTGATGTGACATGCCAACTGTTGAGTGTGTTGAAGTGGTGATGTAACATGCCAACTGTTGAGTGTGTTGAAGTGGTGATGTGACATGCAAACTGTTGAGTGTGTTGAAGTGGTGATGTGACATGCCAACTGTTGAGTGTGTTGAAGTGGTGATGTGACATGCCAACTGTTGAATGTGTTGAAGTGGTGATGTAACATGCAAACTGTTGAGTGTTGAAGTGGTGATGTGACATGCAAACTGTTGAGTGTGTTGAAGTGGTGATGTGACATGCCAACTGTTGAGTGTGTTGAAGTGGTGATGTGACATGCCAACTGTTGAGTGTGTTGAAGTGGTGATGTAACATGCCAACTGTTGAGTGTGTTGAATGTGTTGATATGACATGCCAACTGTTGAGTGTGTTGAAGTGGTGATGTGACATGCCAACTGTTGAGTGTGTTGAAATGGTGATGTAACATGCCAACTGTTGAGTGTGTTGAAGTGGTGATGTGACATGCCAACTGTTGAGTGTGTTGAAGTGGTGATGTGACATACCAACTGTAGAGTGTGTTGAAGTGGTGATGTGACATGCAACTGTTAAATGTGTTGAAGTGGTGATGTGACATACCAACTGTTGAGTGTGTTGAAGTGGTGATGTGACATGCCAACTGTTGAGTGTGTTGAAGTGGTGATGTGGCATACCAACTGTTGAGTGTGTTGAAGTGGTGATGTGGCATACCAACTGTTGAGTGTGTTGAAGTGGTGATGTGACATACCAACTGTTGAGTGTGTTGAAGTGGTGATGTGACATGCCAACTGTTGAGTGTGTTGAAGTGGTGATGTGACATGCCAACTGTTGAGTGTGTTGAAGTGGTGATGTGACATGCCAACTGTTGAAGTGGTGATGTGACATGCCAACTGTTGAAGTGGTGATGTGACATGCAACTGTTGAATGTGTTGAAGTGGTGATGTGACATGCCAACTGTTGAAGTGGTGATGTGACATGCAACTGTTGAATGTGTTGAAGTGGTGATGTGACATGCCAACTGTTGAAGTGGTGATGTGACATGCCAACTGTTGAAGTGGTGATGTGACATGCCAACTGTTGAAGTGGTGATGTGACATGCAACTGTTGAATGTGTTGAATTGGTGATGTGACATGCCAACTGTTAAAGTGGTGATGTGACATGCCAACTGTTGAAGTGGTGATGTGACATGCCAACTGTTGAAGTGGTGATGTGACATGCAAATTGTTGAGTGTGTTGAAGTAGTGATGTGACATGCCAACTGTTGAATGTGGTGATGTGACATGCCAATTGTTGAGTGTGTTGAAGTAGTGATGTGACATGCAAATTGTTGAGTGTTTTAAGTAGTGATGTGACATGCAAATGGTTGAGTGTTGTAAGTAGTGATGTGACATGCAAATTGTTGAGTGTTTTAAGTAGTGATGTGACATGCCAACTGTTGAATGTGTTGAAGTGGTGATGATGTTGCTATAAATGTCACCTAACACGTGGAACAAATACGTTGAGTAGATACTCCTTAATACATTTAAAGAAGTTAAACCAATCACAAAGGGCATCCGTCTAACGCTAATGTCCATTTATAATAAACTGCAGTAACTCTCCTAACTCTACTAGAGATGTTAACACATTGACGCCTTAGCTGTAACTAGCAGATGTGAACGCTGTGACGATCTAGCAGTTCCTTGATTTCGATAATGTCAATTCAGTTTCTTACTTGTACAGTATCTACGTCACTGGTTAACAAATCCTGTCCGTAATGTTAACGTACATAATTAAGCCAAGTGAAATGTACGCACCATAATGTCATTGAAATTCTACAAGGAAACATGGAGGGTAAGCTTGTCTGCTGGCTCACGAGAATTTGACAACAATTATATAAGAGACAATAGTTTAGTTCATGCTACAGATGAGCGACTAGTTTGTTTCTGTGTCATGTTACTTCTCGATGAACGCTTATTCCCCCTTTCAGTACTTCTTGCGACTTGTGATAGGTACCTTTGAAATAGTCCTTTGCAGGGTATCGGATCTCGTCAGACCATTAACCCTTTGAGCCCTTAGAAGAAATTCTTGCAGCGGTCCGGCGTGAGCTTTGTTTTTCACCCCTCGTCCTGTCTGGAGTTTCCGCTATGGCTTGGATTATTACTGGGTTGGTTTGTGCCATGTTGCGGGAGTATCTGCCTAAAGACATTCGATAGACATCTTCTGAGAGTTTCTACATTTTCCTATTTTGGTAGATACTAGAATCGGTCTCCAACGTCTAACAGTATCGACCCTGTGGCATAAGCTGATCAGTAAACCATGGCACCCATTGCTGAGACATGCTGACACTTTGTTACATCTTATGTTGTATTCTGGCACTTAATAATGCGAGTGAGACTCTACGTGTGTGTGTGTGTATCACTTCTTTTTCATCCCATTGTTTTACTGACAGAAATACTTTAAAAAATTTACTGTGTTTCATGTCATCATGTGACTATTTGACACTCCCATCAGTCTATATCCCCCTCCCCTTCCCAAAAAAAAAAAGTGTGACTTAAAAACGGTGAGATGGGGCAAAAAGCCTCCTCTAATAAACTTTAGCGTGTTATTGAAAAGACAATATAATTTTATCTTCAACTTTCTTAATGTCTAGTTTACAAAATAGTTGTCAAAATATATTGTTTCAAGAATAAAAATTAACTGACTTTTTAATCGCTCCATTTACTCTGAGGCTGAGTGGTAAAGCACTTGGCTACCGAATCATGGGGTGTTTAGTTCAAACCTTGGTAAAGACTGGAATTTTAAACTGGATTTTTCTTTTAGGACGCCACTCGATCGACTTAATTCCAATGGGTACCTAACATACGTTGAGGAAGTAGAGGCGGGTGGTCATTGTGCTGGCTACACCCCCCTGTTAACTTTCGGCTTCGGCCATAGAAACAAATGAGTTAGACATGAATTGCCCCATAGATCGCTAGACATGAAAGAGGTACCTACCTTACTTTGTGAAGTATCTGCTTATACTGTTAAGTTCCCCTTTCAAACCTTATGGTCTATAGTGCAGATGATGTAAAGATCATCTGTTTCTGTGTACTGTACAGTACACCAAATAGACAAGACAGTACCTGCTTAGACTGTACACCCACTAAATAAATAAGCCAGTATTTGCTTAGACTGTACACCCCCTAAATAAATAAGCCAGTATTTGCTTAGACTGTACACCCACTAAATAAATAAGCCAGTATCTGCTTAGACTGTACACCCACTAAATAAATAAGCAAGTAGGCCTATCTGCTTAGACTGTACCCCACTAAATAAATAAGCAAGTAGGCCTATCTGCTTAGATTGTACACCCACTAAATAAATAAGCCAGTATTTGCTTAGACTGTACACCCCCTAAATAAATAAGCCAGTATCTGCTTAGATTGTACACCCTCTAAATAAATAAGCCAGTATCTGCTTAGACTGTACACCCACTAAATAAATAAGCCAATATCTGCTTAGACTGTACACCCGCTAAATAAATAAGCCAGTATCTGCTTAGACTGTACACCCACTAAATAAATAAGCCAGTATCTGCTTAGACTGTACACCCACTAAATAAATAAGCCAGTATCTGCTTAGACTGTACACCCACTAAATAAATAAGCCAGTATCTGCTTAGACTGTACACCCACTAAATAAATAAGCCAATATCTGCTTAGACTGTACACCCACTAAATAAATAAGCCAATATCTGCTTAGACTGTACACCCACTAAATAAATAAGCCAGTATCTGCTTAGACTGTACACCCACTAAATAAATAAGCCAATATCTGCTTAGACTGTACACCAACTAAATAAATAAGCCAGTATCTGCAATGCATGTGTAAAGTTTGTAGTTTCAAGCAGTAATGCTACTGTTTGAGTATCAGTGTGGTCTACACCAATCAAATACTCCACGGTATCACCTTCTCTTTCCGTCCCCCCCCCAAAGTTCCTTTAAGTCCATGAACATCCCCCGTTCCCTTACGCCCTCCGGCGCGCTGGCCTCTTAGAGTAAATTTTGTCCAACTTGACCACTAATTGCTTTGGACATTTTGGCCGAAGCCCACTGGGTCCGATGATAGTTATTTTTAGTTGTCCATCGGTCACCATCCGAGGTGGACCGAGTGTAGGCATTAGATGTTTGGTGCCAGGAAACGGATGACCAGTGGTTGCCGAAGTAATAACAGGTGGAGGGCATTCCTTAGAGCAATCTAAATTTGGCATAATCGACCAGGTGAATACCTTTGAGAGTGAAACCTTTTTGTAGCGTGACAAACTTGCAGTCGTAGTGCTAAAGGAGTATGCACTTTGATTCATCAAATCTAATGAACGGACTACCAAGCAGTCCGTTTATTTTAAACTTTGATGGACAGAGGCGTTTCTAGAATGTGTGCAGGTGCGAATTGCACCAGATGACACCAAATAGGAAGAATTTTTTGTTTCAAAAGGCGAATTGTAATTTAAAACTGTATTTCTTGTTCTATTTTGAATGATAAATTTTCTAATTATGTTTAAAGTGTGTTATTCTATATACTGGGACAAACTTGTTCAAGTGCCTTTTCTTACTTAGTGCTATTAGAGCATGGAATGATAGGTTGCCTGAATCAGCTAGGAAAACCAATGACTTGACAGAGTTAAAAATAAACTTTATAGAATCCTAAATGCTGCTGGCAAAATCATTGGCAAATACAAACCCCATTTGGGCAGTTGTTTGAGACAAACATCTATAAAAAAGCTAACAAGATCCTCGAAATAAAGAATCACCCTTTGTGTCAGGATTTTGTAATTTTTGCCATCACAAAAGAGATACAAGACACCGATAGCAAAGACAAACAGACACAAACACTCTTTTGTTCCCCTGGCAATCAAATCATTAAATAAGAACAATCTGGTATAAACTTTGTCACATGTAAATTATGAGTGAGTCTGGTGTGAATGTACACTTTGGTTTCTTATAGTTATAATGTTTTTTGTTTGGTGTAATGCACAAATTTCCTTACGGATAATAAAGATTATTATTATTATTATTTTTATTTTAAACGCATGAATAGATTGACACATGAAATGCACAGGACTGATCTTCTTTATTTGAAGTAACGTCTGTAATTTATAAGATAAGAAGATCATTTCACAGCTTGAGTTGTTTTATAGCTCTTTACTAACATCAAGACTTTAAAGTTAAGTAGCACTCCTCAAGTTTAGTACAAAAAAATAATAATAATATTTTTTTTTACAGTTTATTCATTCTGTTTGCAATCATATAAGATAAGAAGCTAAGATATAATTCTACATTTGAACCCAAACTGTTGAGCACATTGTATTACGACTATAATAGAATGGACACATCTTTTCACATGTTTGCAATGTAATGTTGTTCAACAAACAGGAAAAAAACAACAACTAATGACAGTTGTTATTTCTTATGGAAAGTTTATTTTGAAAAGTGGTGAATAGGGAAGGTCTTATGGGGGACACCATTAGCTCTCGGCACCACGTGACACCTGGCTCTTGTCACAGGCTAGGATCTAGGACTTAACGGGTTAGCATATTAAGTGTATCGTATGATTGACATAACGTAATTAACCCACTGGCGCCTAGTGCGTTTAAGTAGCTTCCTATTATGCATGTTGTATAATAAATGTTGGTCTAATTAATAGTAATAGTTGTTATCGTAAAAGATTAAAGCTAGAAGAGAGGGCTAGGCATGCATCAGTTAAATTTTTTTAGATTAGTTTGTCATTTTAGCTCTCGTGTTTATGTTTGTAATGCTATCACAGCGCCTTGAGCCTACATCATGTTTGTTAACAGCGCTCCATAAATTAAATAATTATTATTATCTATTAAATTGGGCCCCGCAATTTGTAAGGCCGGCCCTGCTTGTAGGTCATTGCAAAATTGTTGGTAATGCACTTTTCCCTTTCGACTTCAATATACGACAGACGTGTTTGGAGACTCGGGTCGATGACTGGGCTAAGAATGTGGGGAAAATAGTCGAATTGCTTATGCGCAGATTTATAATGTAGTCATTCTGGATTCCAACCAATAACTTGAATCAAGCCTCGTTTTCAGTACGATATACATTTCGTGCACAAAGCTGATCTTGACTTGGCCTGGCCTTTCAGGTTTCAAACTTAGCCTTGCTCACTTGAAATGGGCTGCTCAATATTTTTTTACGAGAATAGATTGAACAAAGTTCGTTTCATGCTAGTACCAGGGCCGGTCTTAGTCTTAGGCAAATGCAAACCTGGCAACCGCGTATGGCCTCCAATATGTGGGGGCCTAGCACAGGACTAAAAATATATTTTAGAGAAAAAAAATTGGATCAGATCTAAAACATAGTTGAGCATGACTCTATGTTTAGGCTACTAGTCTAGCTCTGTCTCTACTATGACTCTATGTTTACTAGTCTAACTCTGTCTCTACTATGACTCTATGTTTACTAGTCTAGCTCTGTCTCTACTATGACTCTATGTTTACTAGTCTAACTCTGTCTCTACTATGACTCTATGTTTACTAGTCTAAATCTGTCTCTACTGTGACTCTATGTTTACTAGTCTAACTCTGTCTCTACTGTGACTCTATGTTTACTAGTCTAGCTCTGTCTCTACTATGACTCTATGTTTACTAGTCTAAATCTGTCTCTACTGTGACTCTATGTTTACTAGTCTAGCTCTGTCTCTACTATGACTCTATGTTTACTAGTCTAAATCTGTCTCTACTGTGACTCTATGTTTACTAGTCTAGCTCTGTCTCTACTATGACTCTATGTTTACTAGTCTAAATCTGTCTCTACTGTGACTCTATGTTTACTAGTCTAACTCTGTCTCTACTGTGACTCTATGTTTACTAGTCTAGCTCTGTCTCTACTATGACTCTATGTTTACTAGTCTAACTCTGTCTCTACTGTGACTCTATGTTTACTAGTCTAACTCTGTCTCTACTATGACTCTATGTTTACTAGTCTAACTCTGTCTCTACTATGACTCTATGTTTACTAGTCTAACTCTGTCTCTACTATGACTCTATGTTTACTAGTCTAACTCTGTCTCTACTATGACTCTATGTTTACTAGTCTAACTCTGTCTCTACTATGACTCTATGTCTACTAGTCTAACTCTGTCTCTACTATGACTCTATGTCTACTTGTCTAACTCTGTCTCTACTATGACTCTATGTTTACTAGTCTAACTCTGTCTCTACTATCACTCTATATTTACTAGTCTAAATCTGTCTCTACTGGGGAAATTGCGATATATGAATTTTAGTTATTTGTCAATTTAGATATTGACGGGCAAGTTTTTAATAAATTGTTGGTCTCTTTTAAATAAAAAAATTCAATTGTTGCCACCTAATTCACCTCTCCTAGCCATAGGGCCTCCAATTATCCGAGGCCGGCCCTGCGAATACCTGTTTAGTTATGTGTCAATTTGTGTGAGGCGGTGATGACATGCTGTCTAGATCCGAAAATAAGAGTTTGTCATTGCATGTTAAGTTTTTCTAACTTAAAGCATGATCTTTTTCTAAATTAACAACTATGCTAAGTGGGGCAAGCTAAGTTCTGTGGCCAACGGTCTGGCCATCGGTTTGCAAGGGTGAGTTGTAGACAAGACGAGGACTATTCGACTTAATTTCTCCAATCCGAGAATAGTTAACTTTTTCTAGATACCGTCTTGGTCAACAAAAGAGATTGAACCCTATCGCTCTGAGCATGCTATATGCATGCTAGTTGTCCTATTCAAAAACAATTTTAAAAATAAATAACTACGCCGGAATGTTTTTTGATGGTCTTTTCTAACACAACCCAGCACACTTGATCGACCTCATTGAATTGTGTGCTAACACACTGACATAGCTTCATGTAAAACCCCCATTTTATATTACAACACATTAAGGGACAAGAACACCTATTGGTCAATTCTTTTAATTACCCACAGCCTTAATTAAACCTGTCAAAAACGGAAGTGGGCGTGGGGCATAGAGGGGGGAGGTAACTGGGTAAAAGGGGACACAATTAACTTTAAGGAATCGGAGAAAGAGCTCATTTGATATAGGGAAAAAAAGGAAGATGGAGGTTGGGGGGCAGGGGGGCTTAGGGCTTTGACTTGGAGACCATACAAAAGCCACGTGAAAACATGGCCCCGCAATGTCGCCGATATAAAATACAAGGGGGTGTGTAAATTGTGTAGCATCAGCAATTGTTGCGTCCCCCTTGTCTATGCATGCACGAGGACTCACAAGCTGCCCCCAGCTCAACCTTCTGACCAACACGATGAAGGTGAGTACATAGTCCAGAAATCACAGTCCTGCATTTTTCACTTGTCATTATTCCAATTCAATCTTAGGATTGGCCATCGTCCGGTGAGGGCAAAAGTCCATTGCAATGGACAGAACAACTGTTGTTTGGATAAGATCAGGACATGGATTCACCTAAGCAGTGTCACCATATGGAAAGCCTGTTTTCAAAGCGCTTGATGACAACTGGTGTATACCTCAACAAATGCTTTCAAATAATTTCATTTCATTTATTTAGTTTATTAAGTTTTAAACAAAGTGTTTATGTTTATTTGAATAATGATGACTATTAATTAGAAGTTTTTTTTTAACAATCACAATCGTGAGGTAATAACCCGATGTCTTATTAATAAGAATATCACCATATGGACACTTGACAAATTTTAGCTTTCACATGTTGTGAATATTTCAGACTTTGAGTTTATTTTACATCAGTCTATTTATGACAACGTATAAGACATTTTAGAAAAGTGCTTTCCATAATAAAAATATTGATTGAAACGAAAAGGAGTTATTCTATGAGATACATTTATTACATTTTTAGACATCTCTTAAGGTAGACCAAAACGTTTACATCTCTGTATGTAGCAGCTCTAAAAGTTGGTAAGTTTGTAAAGGAGAATTATTTTATCTCGTTCAAACAATTGATAACGTGATCATTATTAGTAATAAATTTGCCAAAACATAATTATATCCTCAAAAAGTTGGTTTAATTACAATAATACTTAAATACCACGTAAAGTATGACAAAATCATAAAATTATTGACAAAAAAATAAATAAAAATAACCGCCTTATTAAGAGATTTATTAAAGCATGAAGATGTCTCCAAATTATTATTTTTTTACTATTAAAAACGATTTTTTTTAAAGATTTGATCAGATGAAGCTTCTTTACGATACTTTCTATAATGCAATTTTTTTATTTACTTTAATATTATTTTATTTATTTTATGTATACTGGTAATAAATTGTAATTAATATTTCAATTCACCTTAGTACTGTTTAAAAGATCAAATTCAAATATTTAACACCATTTAGAAAGTTATTTAAAAAGCTTGACAATATCTGAAAGCAATGTTCTGTTCTAATGTATATTTACATAGTTTGTGTCTGTGTGAAGATCTAGAATCAATTTTCATAATTCCAGGACGTCTTGCTGGTATCTATTTCATATAACGACTTTCCCGTTAAGATTTACGGTATAAGTGAATCATAGCATTCAGACTTCTGTAGTTGCTGATATTTATGCTGACCTTAATCTGGTGCTGATGATGCTCTGACTTGCTTCTAATGGCGTCTGTCCTCGATATCGTCACAGGATAAAGTGAACAAAACTCCCTGATAGGCTAGAGCTCGCTGTTCAAGCTTCGTGCTCTAGAGTATAGGGAGCCAATTCCTCAGTTCACTTTCAAAGTTGCTCTCATTATTGCAGGCTGCCTTTGCTCTCTTCCTGCTTGCCATTGCGGCTTCTGTCTTCGCAGACACTGAGGAGGATTACTTGAATGAAATCTACGCTGGTGTCGATGTCCGCTGTCTCTTTGATGAAGTGCTGTGCTGGGATCTACACACTGTCTGCTTGGATAAACCTGATTTAAGTAAGTCCCATTAGGCAGGATATCATATAGAGGAGTGTCTGCTTGGATAAACCTGATTTAAGTAAGTCCCTTTATGCAAAATTTCATATAGAGCAGTGTCTGCCTGGATAAACCTGATTTAAGTAAGTTCCATTAGGCAAGATATCATATAGAAGAGTGTCTGCCTGGATAAACTTGATTTAAGTAAGTTCCATTAGGCAAGATATCATATAGAAGAGTGTCTGCCTGGATAAACTTGATTTAAGTAAGTTCCATTAGGCAAGGTATCATATAGAGGAGTGTCTGCCTGGATAAACCTGATTTAAGTAAGTCCCTTTATGCAAAATATCATATAGAGCAGTGTCTGCCTGGATAAACCTGATTTAAGTAAGTTCCATTAGGCAAGGTATCATACAGAAGAGTGTCTGCCTGGATAAACCTGATTTAAGTAAGTCCCTTTATGCAAAATATCATATAGAGGAGTGTCTGCCTGAATTAACCTGATCTAAGTAAGTTCCATTAGGCAAGGTATCATATACGATAGAAGCAATCTGTCCAAAATGTATTAAAAACCTGAATTTATAAACAGGATTTCCGACTTTCTGTTAGTATTTGAACGCTCTTTAAGAACTGAACACGTCAAAGGGAAAAGACACTTAAATAAAACTCAAGATGTAATGGTATATTATCACCAGGATCGTACACTATAAAAAACACAGCACTCTTGTTTATCAGCACTGTAATGGATTCAATACTTCACAATACGCTGGGAAAAAAAATTCTCTATAAATATAAAAAGTTTTGTTTTATTATATACGACATAGAATACTTCAACATAGTTTTCCGTAACCCTAACCCTAACCCTAACTGTTTTATATTTTGCTTTTAAAAAAAGTCAAGTCTAAAATTATTGTATACAACATACATCTAGACAATATATATACATATATAGATCTACTATTAGGCCTACTGTTACGAGTACTCTGGAATTCCTTTCATAATGTACATTTTTACAAAGCTTATATCGATGTCACACTTCTCACATTCAGATCAGGCTGAAACTTTGCACGGTTATTCATTGTCGATAAATACACACAAATCAATAAAAAAAAATTAACCAATAAGTTAATCAATTAGTTGTTATTAAAAAAAATGTTTACATAGATAATGTACCTAGCTAAGTGCAGATAAGCTTTGTACACGGAATCAGGTCGTTCGCTAAAAGTTTTAAACTAAAGACTTTTTTTAAAAGACTTTAAAAACGTGTAAAGTTCAGTATCAAATGCCCCAACCCCCCAACTGGTCTATAAAAGTACTTGGACCACAGAACACTGACAATTCTATAATCAAAAAAACAATTAGTAAAAATATTTCCAAAAGAAAATTTATTTTTTTTGTCTTGAAACTCTAAATCAATTACAACATGGATTCAAAATAATTAATGCTGTTTCACTCAATATAAAGATAGAGTACTCGCCTTCCGAACCGGTGTCCGGGGTTCGAATCCTGCTAAAGACTGGGATTTTTAATTTCGGGATCTTCGGGCGCCTCAGAGTCTCTAATAGGTACCTGTCATTAGTTGCGGAAAAGTAAAGGTGGTTGGTTGTTGTACTGGCCACATGGCACCCTCGTTAACCGTAGGCCACAGAAACAGCTGACCTTTTTTAACTCAATATAAGCTTTTTTTAAAAAAGTATTTTTTTACTCGTTATGTGCAGTATTGCATACATGAACTAACTGCTAACATTTTGAGTTCATTAAACATACGGACTGCTTTGGCTTTAAAATTGAACTTTCATTGAGATAAATCTCACCATGTGATTTGTTACAAACTATTGAACGAAATGTGTATCATTAATTAAGTAGATGGTACTCAGGTCACTTCCTGGTATAGTAAGATGTAGGCGCGTAAAAAAATATGTATTGCTTGACACTTACGAATGCAGGTCAATGTTTCTCCTAAACTGACCGTGTTTTGCTTTTAATACTTCAAAAAAAAAATAATAATAATAAAATTGTAAATTAGTTACATGGGAAAAAAGACAACAACAACCAAAACCCTACAATCCTTAGAACCATATTGAACGAACTGTTAAGCATTAGGGCACTAATAGATGAGCCAAATCTCTGAGTCACATCTCTAACCGAGTCACATCATTAATTACAAACTGACAACATCCCTTTGATTGTATAGCATGACAAAACACAACAACATATATTTATAGGTAGGAGTACATCTCGTCTCAGACAGCGCAAGTGAAAACTGTTTAATGCTCTTGATGCAAGTATGTTAACCAGCTCTAGGTACCATAATGAAGAGTTCTCACTATGCAGGCGATGTGACTAACATTTTGGTTGTCGTGGGCCGTTTGGTATTTTCCCGGACACGGTTATGGAGTTTTGCCAATGCTGCAGAAACTGTTCCAATAAAGTGCATTTCCTGGAGGGATCATGTCTCCAAACAGGATGTAGTAAAAATAAATAAAGTCCCCTTTCAGACCTTGCGATCTATAGGGCAGATTAAGTTAAGGTCATCTTTTTACTTTGGCCAACGATTAACGAGCAGGGTGTTATATAGCCAGCACAACGACCAAAGGCCTTTACTTTTCCCAAACTAATCTCAGGTACCCACTAGAGTTGGTTGAGCTCAGGGCACCCCAAAAAATCCCGAAATTAAAAATCCTGAGATTCGAACCCAGGACCCCAGTTTCAGAAGCCAAGCGCTGATCCACTCAGACACCGCTTCTCCCAATCAGGATGTTTGTGAAATTGTCCAATACGCAAAGTATTTATGCTCTTTTGATACTGAGAAAACCAGCCTGTCTCAGACATCAGCATGCCAGATGGAAGAATTCCTAAAGGACATCCTCTATGCCGAGCTTGCTGTGGGAGTTAGACACCCAAGACTAACCTACAAAGATGTCTGCAAGCGAGATCTGAGGACTAGAGACATCAATGAAAGTATGTGGAATGAATTAGCATAAGATCAGACAGCTTGGATTCAGACAGCATGGATTCAGACAGCATGGATTCAGACAGCTTGGTTTCAGACAGTGAGTACTGGTACAAACCTCGCTGACTGTAAAAGGAAGGAAGCGGCTATTGACAAAAGAATGAGAAAGAAAGCTGCCCTATTAGCTAGCCCTAAAACAGGTGCATACACATGCAAGAACTGTGGCAAACTTTACGGCTCAAGAATAGGCTGGTTTACCCACACCAGATTCTGCTCCATTTCAAGATGAAACCAGAACTATTGATTCGATTTGGCGCATCCATTGTCTTCCGAGACAGAAGTAGCCATATAGACTTTTAGTGAAATGTAATCGCGAACGCATGGCATAAAGACTATAAAGACTATAAACGTTGTTTTTTTTTTTTGCTAACGATGTGTAGCGTTATAATCTTATTGTCAGGAGACTATAACAAGAGAACAAGATGATTTTTTGATACACTCTCCAGCTACTAATCACTGACTGAAGTACAGAGTACCCTTCCTGGATATAAGATTACCTGATCAGGAAATCACCGCGCAAATGACGTCAAATACAGATCAGGCTCGCTTGGCCACTTGATCCATTCTGAACTCACAGACAAGAAGAATAAGTTTTAAAAACAGAAATAGAAAGTTTAAGCTACAAATTGTTCACCAAAGGTTCTCAAACAATACACATTGATACCCTGGTGTAATAACCAGATAATAACTGCCAAGTCTCATACATTGTAAGTGTATTATATTTATATTTGAGTATATTATAAGTGTAAACAGAACCTTAGAGCACTGTGATAGACCTTGATCATGTAATTGTCTGACTTCGACAGATTACCTTGGAGATATCTGTATACGGGTGTATTTGATGCGTTTAAATTACAAAAAAAAAAAAAAAAAAACATGGCCATACACATGTAACAAGTTTAAAGAACTAAATCCAAACCGTTATATACTTGAATGAAGTTTAATTCCGTAAAGGCCACAGTTCAGTCTCTGTCCGTAATACGAAGCTATCAGCCTGAAGTCCAACTGACTAATAATAACAAATAAACTAAAGCTCACTAATCCGTGACGTCACTAAAAGTCGCGTTTAAAGTCGGTCAACTATGGTGCGTCTCTATACTAAGTATCTAACAGCACCAAGATATTCTTGAATTGGAATTTTTTAAAAATGTCTCATTCACACCAATTGTTAGCTATACATTTGTATTCTTTTCTTAAATTGTGAGTTATTGAAAATGTCAGGACCGAAGTCACAAACATTTTTGCAATAAATCTAATTGACTTTCACATATAGAATGGACTACTTCTGGATTGAATAATTTAATTTACAAGTTATTGGCAGTTGAACACAGATTAATCCTGATTTTTAGGACAGCTGTCGATTTCTGGCGATAATGATAGTATTATAGTGTGTCCCCTTGTGGAACTTATAAGTGACCTCTAGTCCTTTGTGTGGACATTTCGTGTGGCCCCTTTGTGGAACTTCTAAGTGACCCCTAGTCCTTTGTGTGGACATTTCGTGTGGCCCCTTTGTCACACAAGTCGAAATTCTGTGTAACCTCTTTGTCCATCGTGTGAAAATTTCATGGGACTCCTTTGTCCTTCGTGTGAAAATGTTGTGTTGCCCCTTTGTCATCTGTGTGGACATCTCGTGTGGCACTTCGGACTCGAAGACAAGCCTTATTATTATCATTATTATTATTATTATTATTATTATTATTATTATTCGTGTGGCACTTTCATCTTTCGTGGAGAATCTTGCAAGTCCCTGCAAGATCTCGTCAAGAAATCTTAAAGTTCAATATTCCCATTGCGTGCAAATATCCTCAATGAAAGCCTTACACCTCCCTACAGTGACATGGCCAAGATGTTTAAGCTCAACCTGTAACCACATTTACACAACACTTTGCCGATTTCTCTTTATCCTAGCCAACAAAACTACAATATAAAAATAGAATTCTAAAAAAAAACAAAAATTCAAACTTCTGTTCCAGGACTGAAACAAAAGATTCAATGTGATATCGACAAGCAAGAATGCATCGACGGCCTGCCTCACGACTGCAGAAACATGTTCCCAGACGCCAAGGGCACCACGCCGAAGACCATCTCCTAGTTTCTAGACCTCACTTCAACAACACTTGACCTTGACACAACAGCCGTTTGACCTTTGACCTATTTCACCATGGAAAAAATTTCTTACACTTTTTTATTTTTCGTTTAATTTCCATTTTCTTTCTTTAAGAAATCACGTGCGGTGTATGGAAAATGTCTCCCAGAGTAAAGGTAAATAGATAACAAATGCTTCAAATGGCTGTTGTATCCGGGTAAACAATGTGTTATATTTAGATGCTTTTATTTTGGCGCGAAGGTATTTTATCTTAACGAAGAGATAGAAAACACGGAAGAACATTTTATTGAAAACAAAAAACATAATAAATAGTCAAGAAGAAAGTATTCAAGTGTGTGATCGGTTGAGAAATATTATTAAATTAATGAAAGATGTGGTTTGAAACTTATTTTGTTTATGTCTTTTTGTAAATGTGGTTTCAGACTAATTATATATCTACATATTGGTTACATCTGGGGGACGGACTGGATGTTAACATCGGTCCTGGCATAAACATAATATTCGGTCCACAAATTATAGGCCATATCATCATCATCATCATCTTTCCTTTGTTTTCCTCATGGAACACAGGGCCTCAGTAAAAACACACCACTCTCCACGGCCTCTTGCTAGTTTTTAATGGCTTCCCAGCTCTTTCCTGTCCTCTCGGCTTCATCTTGTACATTGCGTCGCCACGTTCTTTTTGGTCTTCCTCTACGTCTTGTTCCCTGGGGGTTCCACTCTAAGGCCTGCCTAGCTCTGTTGTTGGTGTCTTTTCTAAGGGTGTGACCAATCCAACTCCACTTCCTCTCTAAAATCTGTTTACGTATCGGCCATGTTATGTTAAGTTTGATAGCGTATAGAAAACTGAGCACATACAGGCGTGGATTTGCGGAACAAGTTGGTAGGCAAAATAATTTATTCGATGATTTAGAAACTAGTAGATATTACTAGCAGAGTAACCCAAAAGGGGAACTTACTTTTAACGTGAAATGTTCTTGCTACCGTGACACTTTGATCTATACGTGATATTCACATTCAAGCAGCGTAGCTAGGGAAGGGGGGAGGGGAGAATTCAAAAATCCCCCGGGACCCCACGTAAGAGGGCCCCCTAATTAATGTTTTTTACATTAAATATTTAACATTACGCAAAATGTAGGGGCCCTAAATAGGTCAAGCCCCGCCGGGCCCGCCAAATGATGGCAAATTCCTATCTACGCCACTGCTTTCAAGACTCAAGAAGATCCCTTATCAACAGACTATTTGCTAGCACAACGTTCAAGCATGCTTTCAAATCAGCTTCTTGTAGGACGTGTTTATCTACATCAAATCTTCCAATTGTCTTGGCTCATCCTGCTTCCTCGTCTTTTCCTTTCGTATATCTACAGTGCAGCAGCTTCTTTCACTTGACAGCAGAAGGACAAGATACACCCGGTCAGTACATCTTGAATATTTTGTAGCAGCAATCCCATGCACGCTCCTCATTGTTGCTATTGTTTCCTGTGATTTTAAAATTGCTTTTCTTACCACAAATAAGGAGCAAGTGTTGAGAGGTATTATATATATGTCGGTGGTGATAGTGAAACATCTCCAATTCATCTACTCTGTCTCTTCGATTAAAATTGAGATTTCTAATTGTCTTGTTAGAAAGGTTCCCTCTTCATTCTTATTTTTATGACACATTTACCTCACGTTACATTTAGTTTATCAAAGCTGAGATATTTTTATCATCTAAACTGCAGCAGGTTAAATTTACCAAAACGATTTCGACTCTACATGTTTTTTCTTTTTGAAGTCGACATATTAAAATGTACAAGAGTAACTTCCGTTTTAAAGCATTTAACCTTTTTATTCCTAATTTCCTTGCATAATGGAAAACACACGGTTAGCTTCAGACTTTTAATCTGAGGGTCAAGGGTTCATGTCCATAATCTCTCGTTACCTTTTTTTTTTTTACATTTTGAAATAGAGTTTTTAATTTTAATAATTTGATCTACATTAAAGTTGAAACGGAATTTATAGCCTCGATCTCAATACAGTTAATTTTGAACACTTGATTAAAGATTGGATGGTGTTGGAAAACATCAGAAAGTCTTTCAAATATTTCAATAAAAAGCTGAAAACATCGAAGGCGTAAGGCCTGTGTGCGTTGAGGGGGGGGGGTACTGTTAATCGAAGTCACGGGCAAACAGTAGCCTATGTACTAGGGAGGGGGAAAGCGTTCTAAATGGTGTGGGAAATAAAAGTGATTATAGAATTCACGGACCAGACGTGAATATGGAACGGAGAGCGTTTATAATAAATTATATTATTATAGTGTTATAAGTAAGACAAAAAGAAAGGGGATCCTTGGCGAAATCAGCAATGTGTATCCAGGGAAAAAATCAACGGGCGTAGCCGTTGGGTAATTCTAGTAATGTATATACGGATCTTAGTTCTAAGGCTGTTCTTTGTTCCGTTCAAAGATAAAAAAAAAAAAAGTAATGTGTTTTTAACTTACGTGGAAATAGGCTATGAAAGCACAGAATTTCCCATTAGATATTCCAATACTAGCAGAGAAAATCAACTAGACTTACTAGACCATTGACAAAAACATTTTTAGCGGAAAAGATGCTATTAGCTTTGTGAAGTCTGTCCGTCCGTCCGTCTGTTCATCCCATTTAGATCTCGTAAACTAGAAAAGATATTGAAAATCCGGCATCATGATATTTTAGACCTTTCAAAGTTCTGATGCAACGGCTACTTTTTTCTTTTCTGAAAGCGAAAAAAATTAAATTTTAAAATCAACTATGCAAGCAGTTTCTTCATAAAAATATACCATTTTTATAACTATTCACTAATAATAGTAACAAACACGGGAGGTTATTTAGGAAGGGAGAGGACTATTTATCATATTTTAAACACATTTTTGCAAACGGTTTTAGATTTTTTTGTCGAATGTATAGCAAAGTTATGTAAGCTCTGTCATACTAGCTACAACATTTACAAACAAATGGTTACTATATTATTCAAGGAGAACAATTCTATTTAATATGCATATAAGTGGAATGTAATTTTAAACAACAATTAATAAGTAGTTTTCCATTTTATCGCGTGCACCACAGATACCACGTATCAGAAACAGACACGTAAGGACTTTTTTTTAAGAAATGTTTTTTTTAATGAGGCTTTGAATACGAGATTGACCCTAATCAAAACAATTAGATCAATAAGATAATCATTACATGAGATCAGTTCACATCTAACTTCACTTTCACCTATCCCTTGGTCTGCAGGACCGTTGGGGGCACCACACATGATCCGTTAACCTTCTTTCTCAATTTTTCTCTGTCATTTGCTTTTATAGAATTTCAGTCTAATATTCTTTTTTAAAATATTGAAACCTGCCTGTTTACCTGCCTGGGTGGACCACTTCGGGGGCCAATTTTAAGTTTGTGTTTCTACACAAACTGTCTTCGTAACCTTGTTTTTTTTTTAAATTTAACATTTTGACAAATTCAGTTTAAAAAGGAGTGAAAATAGTCAAACTTTAACGTTGTTGGCTTGGAGCTATCTCTTTTCATAGCCATAGCTATATTAAGTTGTTTTGTTTTAGGTGAGATGTTAAGCTTGAGTAATTTCAGAACTTATTTCCTAAATAGACACTATGATGTAAAATAAATCTTAACTAAGAATTCACATTTAACTATTACAGCAGTTTTGTAAAATTTAAATGGCTCTGTCTATCAGTTTGACCAACTGAAAGAGGCATCACATTTATATACATTCGTTGAGTACTCTGTCGGCCTCTTTCAGTCGTAACCACCATGGTCTATTTCGTAAAACACTTTTTTCCCCTGTGACTGTGGAGCCCAATTTTGGAGAGACGCTCACGCCCAAATATTTCGTAGTTAAAGTGGCTTTCGCTTTGATTGCAGTAGAGCCAGGCTTGGTTGTGTGGTATGCGCTTCGTACTGTGGGCACAACGGTCCCAAGTTCGATCCCGCCGGCGTCATTTCTGCTAGGAAGTAATAATCCATAATTTTCTGTATAACATGTGACAAGAGGTTAGATCGAAGTAATCCATACTTTGATATATAACGTTGAAAAGCTATATACATATATTATAAAGTTTCTTATCTCATCTTATCTTATATAATACAGACGTTACTTCAAAAAAAAAAAAGATGATTACGTCCTATGCATATTAACCAATGACCTAAATTCTGCTAAGTCACTGGTTTTCCTGGCTAGCTCAGACAACACATTGTTCTAATAGCAACAGCTCTCTTGGTTCTCTAGTGTTAATGCTGCGTAGACCTTCCATTGTTGGACTCTGTATCAGACTATTACAAAACTTGTGTCAGCTCACTCTGTCTGTCTGTCTGGTAAAAAGTTTGTACACATTATTTCTCTGACACACAATCTCGGACCAAGCTGAAATTTAGCACAATTGTTTCTTTTACCTTACAAGACAAGAATCAATAACAAAATTTGTTAATTAAAGAATGGTAATTAATTATTTTACTTGACAGAAGTGGTATAAGCTGAATTAGTCCCCTTTATGGGTCGCCGCTCTAATGTGAAACAAACAAACTATAACTATACAAACTTCTCAATTCATACTATTTGTGCATGTGTAAAGTAAGGTACTATTTCCCTTTTAGGTCATGGGGCAGATGATGTAAATCTGTTTCTGTGACCCGCGAGTATCTAGGGTCTCATGTAACCAGCACATCGAACAACCGACCAAATTTTGCCCAATGAATATCCTGTACCCATCAGAGCTGGCTGGACTCAGGGGTGCCTTAAGAATCCCAAAATAAAAAATTTCAGTCTTCACAGGATTCGAACTTTGGACCCTTCGGTTTGGAAGCCATGCGCTTTGCTACTAATCCACCTCGCTTCCATTTGTGTGTGGAAGAAATACTGCATTTCAATATTATAAGTAAATATTTCAATCTTATAAGTAAATATTTCAATCTTATAAGTACATATTTCAATCTTATAAGTAAATATTTCAATCTTATAAGTATATATAGATCTAATGATCTCCGAAAAAATTGTAAAAAAAATGTATTTGTAACCAATGTTCTCTTTAAACTCTTTTGAGTTTATTTAATTTGAAAATCACAGCATCGCCTTTAGTTTCACATTGCTGTCTTACTTTACGGTAAACCACCTAACAGAAGATGAGAGCCTGTTCTTAAATAAAATTGCTCTTTGATACTTCACGAAGTTTTCCTTTACCGGAGTTTCCCGATCAGCTGTAGCCAACCGAGTGTCCGGTATAATCTTTCAGACAACATTTTGAAGTTAGATAACACAGACCTATATATATATATATATATATATATATATATATATATATATATATATATATATATATATCACTTTTTTAAAATAGTCATTAATTCAGTATGAATATTTTTTTATTTTTAGAATACATGTACTCTGAACCATAATCTTCAAATACAAAAACAAAATTTAATAAAATACTCTGAAAGACACAAAGATAGAGGCGCATTTCTCGTTCCATATGCTAGGACAAATTTGTACAAATACTCCTTCTTCCCTAGTGCTATTAGAGCATGGAATGGGTTGCCTGAGCTAGCCAGGAAAACCATTGACTTGGCAGAATTTAAGTCATTGGTTAATATGCATAACTAAATGCATGACGCGTAGGACGTAATCATCTTCTTTTTTGAAGTATCGTCTGTATTATATAAGATAAGATAAGATAAAATAAGACAATGTATATAAAGAAATTTCAATTTTATAAATGTCTGAACTAAGCAGCACAAAAAATTGTGTACACTTATTGAAATGACCAAAGCGGAAAAGTAAAAGTGCTTGCGTTTCCAACTTTCGTATCAATGACTATAGGCCAGTTCAGGTCACCGTGTCACCTCAGCAATCTTCTACTGGACAAATCAACAGTCAAGAGTGTCTGAGCTTGACCACAAGAAAAGACTGAGATCAACGCTGGCCAGAGGTCAAGTGGGTGTATTGAGTCAACAGAGAGGCTCTGTGAAGTGCAACTGAAGGGGGAGAGTGGCTCTGACATAATCAGTTATTAGATTGGACTTGTCCTGGTCTTGTCCTGGTGGTGCCCTTTTGTTGTCCTGTTTACTTGTTCTATAGTCAAATACAAGCGTTTTCGTTACAAGCTTTTTTTTTTTACTTTAATATAACCATTTTTACTTCAATACCATTACTTTAAGTTAAATACAATCATTTTAATTTTAATAGTCATTTTTATCGTTATACAATCATTTCACGTTCATACAATATTTGATTTTTCATTAATACAATACTTTTCCGTTGAATACGATCATTTTAACTGTATGGAATCATTTTTTAATACACGATTTTTATTTTGAATACAATTTTTTTCAATCTAATACTCTCAGTTTAGACATAGTCATGTTAACACAGTCACCTATAATTTAATACAATCATTAACACTTGAATATAATCATTTTCGTTTTAATGCCACCAGTCATCATACAACATATATGAACTCACTCTGCCTGTCTGACTGTCTGACTATCTGACTATCAGGTACACAGTTTTGAAACACTTTATTTTTCCCACTTCCCATTCTCGGGTGAAGTTGAAACTTTGCACAATTATTTTTTATTCCTAACAAAACATGAATGAATTAAAACATTTAAAGAAATTAGTTAATTAATAGAGGTAATTTTTTTTTGTTTCATATAAAAAGGAAATAAATCTTACAGTATTGAGATCTATGGTTGTAAATATGGAGTTTTCCCCCTTAGGTAATCTTTCAATTTTTTAAAGTATTTTTTTTTCTAGTTTGCTTGTTATTTTCATACAGTGACAAGTGAACAACTTTCCTAGCAAAGAAAAACAAAAAAAAAAAGGGGGCTAACGCCTGATGCCATAACCCGTCTCTTGTGGACTGTGTGCTCCTAGCCGCTTCCCTTTTTTTTTTCCTGTCCTTTCTTCCCCTGTTAAGTGTTAGATCAACATACTAAGCAAAACCAATTTCGCCCTTGAGAAGAGCGACACCTTGGGGGATCGAGAGTTTGTTCCAAGATGGGTGCTATCGATTTGTGTGTGAGTGTAACTGTGTGTGTGTGTGTGTGTGATCAGTCCGAGGGAAAACCTCGAGACATTTCATTGCCCAGCCGAAGTAACGCGATCGCCTTTTTCTTTTTTTCTCTCCATTTCTGTCGCATACTCCCCCCCCCCTTTTCCGTGCTGTTTTCTCCCCCATTCGTAGATTTCTCTTTCTAGTATCTTCAGCCGATCTCCCCTCCTCCCCACTCTCACTCACACACATACACACACGCTCGGGTGAACCCTGGTGACGTAGCCACGAAACTGATTTAATGACGAGGGCCAGATTTATTTCGGTGACACTCTGGGAACTAGTTGCCTAGAAGTAGATCTACTCTTAAAGGCTCAACACCGACACAAGTTTTGGACTACAGGGACACAGTCAAAAAATAAACGAAGCTGGACTTCAGACACAAACGATGTATTGCAAAGGCGATGTTTGAATGGATGTGATAGTGATGGAAACGACGTGACAATGTTTGAATGGATGTGATAGCGATGGAAACGACGTGACAATGTTTGAATGGATGTGATAGTGATGGAAACGACGTGACAATGTTTGGATTGATGTGATAGTGATTGAAACGACGTGACAATGTTTGAATGGATGTGATAGCGATGGAAACGACGTGACAATGTTTGGATTGATGTGATAGTGATTGAAACGACGTGACAATGTTTGGATTGATGTGATAGTGATTGAAACGACGTGACAATGTTTGAATGGATGTGATAGCGATGGAAACGACGTGACAATGTTTGGATTGATGTGATAGTGATTGAAACGACGTGACAATGTTTGAATGGATGTGATAGCGATGGAAACGACGTGACAATGTTTGGATTGATGTGATAGTGATTGAAACGACGTGACAATGTTTGGATTGATGTGATAGCGATTGAAATGACGTGAAAATGTTTGGATTGATGTGATAGCGATTGAAATGACGTGACAATGTTTGGATTGATGTGATAGTGATTGAAACGACGTGACAATGTTTGGATTGATGTGATAGTGATTGAAATGACGTGACAATGTTTGGATCAAGGTCGTAGACAGCTTAAATCCCCCTTCCCCCGGAAAGAAGGTGGATTCAGTGATTGCAGTTTTGCGTAAATATAAAAAAAAAAAAAAAAATCCTGGCTATGTCAATTGTTTACCATGAATAAGATGTGTGGAATTAATTTGTTTTAGTTGTTTTTTGTTACTCTTAACCCTTAAAGTGCTGAGCTGTTTTACTACCAGTGCATACAAAATGGAATTACAATTCTGATGTTTAGAGGCTAATCTACCACACGCATTTAAAGGGTTAATTGTGTCTTACTTCTCTAGTCAAATTTATATTAATTTCTGTTGACACTTTGAACAATTAGAACGGTCCATTCTTTTCCCAACAATATACATCAATGGCCAAATTACTAGGAAAATCGTTAGAGTAGTTTTCGAGATCCGTGTCCCACCAGGTTTTTGAGCCCAGCCTTCTAGAAGGTTTTAGTTTTCCACCCAGGCACGAGTTGTAGAGAGATATTGAAAAGACCTAATACACTGCTCAGAAAGACACAAATATAAAGGCACATTTCTTATTCCTTCCTAGAGCCATTTGAGCATGGATCGTGTTGCCTGAATCAGCCTTAAAGTTTCTTTGGTGTCCACATTTTTATAAAAGAATAAAATGTTCAGATAGACACAAAGATGAAGGCAAATGTCTTAATTTATATGAATATGATGGGATAAATTCGTGCAAGTGCACCTTCTTCGCTATTACCATTTGAACATGGAACGGGTTGGCAAGAAAACCAAGGAACTACCAGAGTTTGAATCTATAATTAAAATACACGACAAGATTAACAGAAGGATAATCGTAGGACGTAATAATCTTCTTTACAGGGAACGTCTGTTAATTATAAAATAACAGGTTATGAATAGACTATCAGGTAAACAGAATTGAGACCCCAAGGGGGGGGGGCTATCATATGAACCTGAGATCATAGTACGAGGTGTAACTATAACAGGCAGTTTGACTAAAAAGCCTTTTGCACTAGACTAGCACTAAGTAACTGCAATATTGTCCTCTAGGAATTCCCACAACCTAGTTATTTCCGACCCAATGATGCGATACACGGGGGAAACTGCGGTATTTATAATTGTTTTTTCTTTAACCATTTCTGTATTGTTTTTTATATATTGAAAACTATTCCCGGACTGGAAATAATCCTGACTTCCGCCTTCCCACTTCCCAGACAAGAACCATAAAAAGAATGCCTTATAAAAAAAAGTTTCTTCCAAGTGCACTCACATTTAACGAACGAATGAACACTCACTATTTTACACCCGCTTTCTGTTAGATTGATTCAAGAATCGGAACAGAATCGGAACAGTTTACATTCGTGTTTACGGTTTATCCTGGGTATTGAATAGCAAAAACTAAACTAGCAGGAATAATAGGCCAACAAAAGACAACTTGCCAGAAGTACTTTCACTAGGAACGATCACTCCGCTAGTTATCGATAACTCTTGCCTTGTACTGGCAGAAGACCACTGCCGCTATATTGATTCTTGGGGCATTCAGTGGACCTTAATGATGTCCTCTGTCATTCAAAAAGGCTGATAGAAAAAAAAAAGGGGGGGGGTGAAACCAGATATGAAAAAAAAAAGAATTTGACGAAGGCTGATAGAAATGTTTCACTTGCTGGTTTAATTTGTTCTTGTCTCTCTCTCTCTTTATATATTTCAATTCATTACTTCATTTGATACGTGTGTTTCTCTCTGTATTCTATTTCTACTACTCTCCGTGTCTCTTTCTCTGTGTCTCTCTGTATCTCACTTCCAACCCATGAATTTTCTCTTCTTTCTATCTTTCCTTCTCTCTCAGTTTTTCCTCTTTATCTACTTTACTATTGTCTTCTCTCTCTCTCTCTTTCTTACTCTCTCTCTCTTTCACACTCTTTCTCTTTCTCTCATTCTATCTCTTTCTCTCTCTCTCTCGCTTTCTCTCTCTCGATATCTCTCTCTCTCTCTATCACTCGCTTTCTCTTTCTCTTTTTCTTTCTCTCTTTCTCTTACTCTCTTTATCTCTCTTTAAAATTAAAAATATCACGTTTAATTTAAAATACTTTGAAGACAGTTTTTGTCAGGACCTCCTTCTTTCCACCATCTACGCTCCTGCTTGTTACACTTCAAACCATCTACGCTCCTGCTTGCTACACTTCCCAGCATCTACGCCCCTGCTTGCTACACTTCCCAGCATCTACTCCCCTGCTTGCTACACTTCCCACCATCTACTCACCTGCTTGCTACACTTCCCAGCATCTACTCCCCTGCTTGCTACACTTCCCACCATCTACTCACCTGCTTGCTACACTTCCCAGCATCTACTCACCTGCTTGCTACACTTCCCAGCATCTACTCCCCTGCTTGCTACACTTCCCAGCATCTACTCACCTGCTTGCTACACTTCCCAGCATCTACTCCCCTGCTTGCTACACTTCCCAGCATCTACTCCCCTGCTTGATACACTTCCCAGCATCTACTCACCTGCTTGCTACACTTCCCAGCATCTACTCACCTGCTTGCTACACTTCCCAGCATCTACTCCCCTGCTTGCTATACTTCCCAGCATCTACTCACCTGCTTGCTACACTTCCCAGCATCTACGCCCCTGCTTGCTACACTTCCCAGCATCTACTCCCCTGCTTGCTACACTTCCCAGCATCTACTCCCCTGCTTGCTACACTTCTCAGCATCTACTCCCCTGCTTGCTACACTTCCCACCATCTACGTCCCTGCTTGCTACACTTCCCAGCATCTACTCACCTGCTTGCTACACTTCCCACCATCTACTCCCCTGCTTGCTACACTTCTCAGCATCTACTCCCCTGCTTGCTACACTTCCCACCATCTACGCCCCTGCTTGCTACACTTCTCAGCATCTACTCCCCTGCTTGCTACACTTCCCAGCATCTACGCCCCTGCTTGCTACACTTCCCAGCATCTACTCCCCTGCTTGCTACACTTCCCACCATCTACTCCCCTGCTTGCTACACTTCCCAGCATCTACTCCCCTGCTTGCTACACTTCCCAGCATCTACGCCCCTGCTTGCTACACTTCCCACCATCTACTCTCCTGCTTGCTACACTTCCCAGCATCTACTCTCCTGCTTGCTATCTTCCCACCATCTACGCCCCTGCTTGCTACACTTCCCACCATCTACTCCCCTGCTTGCTACACTTCCCAGCATCTACTCCACTGCTTGCTACACTTCCCACCATCTACTCCCCTGCTTGCTACACTTCCCACCATCTACTCTCCTGCTTGCTACACTTCCCACCATCTATGCTTCTGCTTGCTAGACTTCCCACCATCTACTCCCCTGCTTGCTACACTTCCCAGCATCTACTCCCCTGCTTGCTACACTTCCCAGCATCTACTCTCCTGCTTGCTACACTTCCCAGCATCTACTCACCTGCTTGCTACACTTCCCAGCATCTACGCCCCTGCTTGCTACACTTAACAGCATCTACGCCCCTGCTTGCTACACTTAACAGCATCTACTCCCCTGCTTGCTACACTTCCCACCATCTACTCCCCTGCTTGCTACACTTCCCAGCATCTACTCCACTGCTTGCTACACTTCCCACCATCTACTCCCCTGCTTGCTACACTTCCCACCATCTACTCTCCTGCTTGCTACACTTCCCACCATCTATGCTTCTGCTTGCTAGACTTCCCACCATCTACTCCCCTGCTTGCTACACTTCCCAGCAATACTCCCCTGCTTGCTACACTTCCCAGCATCTACTCTCCTGCTTGCTACACTTCCCAGCATCTACTCTCCTGCTTGCTACACTTCCCACCATCTACTCCCCTGCTTGCTACACTTCCCAGCATCTACTCCCCTGCTTGCTACACTTCCCACCATCTACGCTCCTGCTTACTACAGTTCCCACCATCTATGCTTCTGCTTGCTAGACTTCCCACCATAAACGCCCCTGCTTGCTACACTTCCCACCATGTACGCCTGTGCTTGCTAGACTTCCCACCATCTACGCCCCTGCTTGCTACACTTTCCACTATCTACGCCCCTGCTTGCTACACTTCCCACCATCTACGCCCCTGCTTGCTAGACTTCCCACCATATACGCCCCTGCTTGCTACACTTCCCACCATAAACGCCCCTGCTTGCTACACTTCCCACTATGTACGCCTGTGCTTGCTACACTTCCCACCATCTACGCCCCTGCTTGCTACACTTCCCACCATTTACGTCTGTGCTTGCTACACTTTCCACCATCTACGCCCCTGCTTACTACACTTCCCAACACGTACGCCTGTGCTTGCTATACTTCCCACCATCTACTTCCCTGCTTGCTACCCTTCCCACCATTTACGCTCCTGCTTGCTACACTTTCCACCATCTACGCCCCTGCTTGCTACACTTCCCACCATCTACTCCCCTGCTTGCTACCCTTCCCACCATTTACGCTCCTGCTTGCTACACTTCCCACCATGTACGCCTGTACTTGCTACACTTCCCACCATCTACGCCCCTGCTTGCTACACTTCCCACCATCTACGCCCCTGCTTGCTACACTTCCCAGCATCTACTCCCCTGCTTGCTACACTTCCCAGCATCTACTCACCTGCTTGCTACACTTCCCACCATCTACGCCCCTGCTTGCTACACTTCCCACCATCTAAGCCCCTGCTTGCTACACTTCCCACCATCTACGCCCCTGCTTGCTACACTTCCCACCATCTACGCCCCTGCTTGCTACACTTCCCAGCATCTACTCCCCTGCTTGCTACACTTCCCAGCATCTACTCACCTGCTTGCTACACTTCCCACCATCTACGCTCCTGCTTACTACAGTTCCCACCATCTATGCTTCTGCTTGCTAGACTTCCCACCATAAACGCCCCTGCTTGCTACACTTCCCACCATGTACGCCTGTGCTTGCTAGACTTCCCACCATCTACGCCCCTGCTTGCTACACTTTCCACTATCTACGCCCCTGCTTGCTACACTTCCCACCATCTACGCCCCTGCTTGCTAGACTTCCCACCATATACGCCCCTGCTTGCTACAATTCCCACCATGTACGCCTGTGCTTGCTACACTTCCCACCATCTACGCCCCTGCTTGCTACACTTCCCACCATCTACGCCCCTGCTTGCTACACTTTCCACTATCTACGCCCCTGCTTGCTACACTTCCCACCATCTACGCTCCTGCTTACTACAGTTCCCACCATCTATGCTTCTGCTTGCTAGACTTCCCACCATAAACGCCCCTGCTTGCTACACTTCCCACCATGTACGCCTGTGCTTGCTAGACTTCCCACCATCTACGCCCCTGCTTGCTACACTTTCCACTATCTACGCCCCTGCTTGCTACACTTCCCACCATCTACGCCCCTTCTTGCTAGACTTCCCACCATATACGCCCCTGCTTGCTACAATTCCCACCATGTACGCCTGTGCTTGCTACACTTCCCACCATCTACGCCCCTGCTTGCTACACTTTCCACTATCTACGCCCCTGATTGCTACACTTCCCACCATCTACGCCCCTGCTTGCTAGACTTCCCACCATATACGCCCCTGCTTGCTACACTTCCCACCATAAACGCCCCTGCTTGCTACACTTCCCACTATGTACGCCTGTGCTTGCTAGACTTCCCACCATCTACGCCCCTGCTTGCTACACTTTCCACTATCTACGCCCCTGCTTGCTACACTTCCTACCATCTACGCCCCTGCTTGCTAGACTTCCCACCATATACGCCCCTGCTTGCTACAATTCCCACCATGTACGCCTGTGCTTGCTACACTTCCCACCATATACGCCCCTGCTTGCTACACTTCCCACCATTTACGTCTGTGCTTGCTACACTTTCCACCATCTACGCCCCTGCTTGCTACACTTCCCACCATCTACGCCCCTGCTTGCTAGACTTCCCACCATATACGCCCCTGCTTGCTACAATTCCCACCATGTACGCCTGTGCTTGCTACACTTCCCACCATCTACGCCCCTGCTTGCTACACTTCCCACCATCTACGCCCCTGCTTGCTACACTTTCCACTATCTACGCCCCTGCTTGCTACACTTCCCACCATCTACGCTCCTGCTTACTACAGTTCCCACCATCTATGCTTCTGCTTGCTAGACTTCCCACCATAAACGCCCTTGCTTGCTACACTTCCCACCATGTACGCCTGTGCTTGCTAGACTTCCCACCATCTACGCCCCTGCTTGCTACACTTTCCACTATCTACGCCCCTGCTTGCTACACTTCCCACCATCTACGCCCCTTCTTGCTAGACTTCCCACCATATACGCCCCTGCTTGCTACAATTCCCACCATGTACGCCTGTGCTTGCTACACTTCCCACCATCTACGCCCCTGCTTGCTACACTTTCCACTATCTACGCCCCTGATTGCTACACTTCCCACCATCTACGCCCCTGCTTGCTAGACTTCCCACCATATACGCCCCTGCTTGCTACACTTCCCACCATAAACGCCCCTGCTTGCTACACTTCCCACCATGTACGCCTGTGCTTGCTAGACTTCCCACCATCTACGCCCCTGCTTGCTACACTTTCCACTATCTACGCCCCTGCTTGCTACACTTCCTACCATCTACGCCCCTGCTTGCTAGACTTCCCACCATATACGCCCCTGCTTGCTACAATTCCCACCATGTACGCCTGTGCTTGCTACACTTCCCACCATATACGCCCCTGCTTGCTACACTTCCCACCATTTACGTCTGTGCTTGCTACACTTTCCACCATCTACGCCCCTGCTTGCTACACTTCCCACCATCTACGCCCCTGCTTGCTAGACTTCCCACCATATACGCCCCTGCTTGCTACAATTCCCACCATGTACGCCTGTGCTTGCTACACTTCCCACCATCTACGCCCCTGCTTGCTACACTTCCCACCATTTACATCTGTGCTTGCTCCACTTTCCACCATCTACTCCCCTGCTTGCTACCCTTCCCACCATTTACGCTACTGCTTGCTACACTTTCCACCATCTACGCCCCTGCTTGCTACACTTCCCACCATCTACTCCCCTGCTTGCTACCCTTCCCACCATTTACGTCTGTGCTTGCTATACTTCCCACCATCTACTCCCCTGCTTGCTACCCTTCCCACCATTTACGCTCCTGCTTGCTACACTTTCCACCATCTACGCCCCTGCTTGCTACACTTCCCACCATCTACTCCCCTGCTTGCTACCCTTCCCACCATTTACGCTCCTGCTTGCTACACTTCCCACCATGTACGCCTGTACTTGCTACACTTCCCAACATCTACGCCCCTGCTTGCTACACTTCCCAGCATCTACTCTCCTGCTTGCTACACTTCCCAGCATCTACTCTCCTGCTTGTTACACTTCCCACCATCTACGCCCCTGCTTGCTACACTTCCCAGCATCTACTCCCCTGCTTGCTACACTTCCCAGCATCTACTCACCTGCTTGCTACACTTCCCAGCATCTACTCACCTGCTTGCTACACTTCCCAGCATCTACTCCCCTGCTTGCTACACTTCCAACCATCTACGCCCCTGCTTGCTACACTTCCCAGCATCTACTCTCCTGCTTGCTACACTTCCAACCATCTACGCCCCTGCTTGCTACACTTCCAACCATCTACGCCCCTGCTTGCTACACTTCCCAGCATCTACTCCCCTGCTTGCTACACTTCCCAGCATCTACTCTCCTGCTTGCTACACTTCCAACCATCTACGCCCCTGCTTGCTACATTTCCAACCATCTACGCCCCTGCTTGCTACACTTCCCACCATCTACTCCCCTGCTTGCTACACTTCCCAGCATCTACTCCCCTGCTTGCTACACTTCCCAGCATCTACTCTCCTGCTTGCTACACTTCCCAGCATCTACTCTCCTGCTTGCTACACTTCCCAGCATCTACTCTCCTGCTTGCTACACTTCCCAGCATCTACTCTCCTGCTTGTTACACTTCCCAGCATCTACTCTCCTGCTTGCTACACTTCCCAGCATCTACTCTCCTGCTTGCTACACTTCCCAGCATCTACTCTCCTGCTTGCTACACTTCCCAGCATCTACTCCCCTGCTTGCTACACTTCCCAGCATCTACGCCCCTGCTTGCTACACTTCCCAGCATCTACTCCCCTGCTTGCTACACTTCCCACCATTTACGCTCCTGCTTGCTACACTTCCCACCATGTACGCCTGTACTTGCTACACTTCTTACCATGTACGCCTGTACTTGCTACACTTCCCACCATCTACGCCCCTGCTTGCTACACTTCCCACCATCTACGCCCCTGCTTGCTACACTTCCCAGCATCTACTCCCCTGCTTGCTACACTTCTCAGCATCTACTCACCTGCTTGCTACACTTCCCACCATCTACGCCCCTGCTTGCTACACTTCCCACCATCTAAGCCCCTGCTTGCTACACTTCCCACCATCTACGCCCCTGCTTGCTACACTTCCCACCATCTACGCCCCTGCTTGCTACACTTCCCAGCATCTACTCCCCTGCTTGCTACACTTCCCAGCATCTACTCACCTGCTTGCTACACTTCCCACCATCTACGCTCCTGCTTACTACAGTTCCCACCATCTATGCTTCTGCTTGCTAGACTTCCCACCATAAACGCCCCTGCTTGCTACACTTCCCACCATGTACGCCTGTGCTTGCTAGACTTCCCACCATCTACGCCCCTGCTTGCTACACTTTCCACTATCTACGCCCCTGCTTGCTACACTTCCCACCATCTACGCCCCTGCTTGCTACAATTCCCACCATGTACGCCTGTGCTTGCTACACTTCCCACCATCTACGCCCCTGTTTGCTACTCTTCCCACCATTTACGTCTGTGCTTGCTACACTTTCCACCATCTACGCCCCTGCTTGCTACACTTCCCACCATCTACGCCCCTGCTTGCTAGACTTCCCACCATATACGCCCCTGCTTGCTACAATTCCCACCATGTACGCCTGTGCTTGCTACACTTCCCACCATCTACGCCCCTGCTTGCTACACTTCCCACCATCTACGCCCCTGCTTGCTACACTTCCCACCATTTACGTCTGTGCTTGCTACACTTTCCACCATCTACTCCCCTGCTTGCTACCCTTCCCACCATTTACGCTTCTGCTTGCTACACTTTCCACCATCTACGCCCCTGCTTGCTACACTTCCCACCATCTACTCCCCTGCTTGCTACCCTTCCCACCATTTACGTCTGTGCTTGCTATACTTCCCACCATCTACTCCCCTGCTTGCTACCCTTCCCACCATTTACGCTCCTGCTTGCTACACTTTCCACCATCTACGCCCCTGCTTGCTACACTTCCCACCATCTTCTCCCCTGCTTGCTACCCTTCCCACCATTTACGCTCCTGCTTGCTACACTTCCCACCATGTACGCCTGTACTTGCTACACTTCCCACCATCTACGCCCCTGCTTGCTACACTTCCCACCATCTACGCCCCTGCTTGCTACACTTCCCAGCATCTACTCCCCTGCTTGCTACACTTCCCAGCATCTACTCACCTGCTTGCTACACTTCCCACCATCTACGCCCCTGCTTTATACACTTTCCACCATCTACTCCCCTGCTTGCTACCCTTCCCACCATTTACGCTCCTGCTTGCTACACTTTCCACCATCTACGCCCCTGCTTGCTACACTTCCCACCATCTACTCCCCTGCTTGCTACACTTCCCACCATTTACGTCTGTGCTTGCTATACTTCCCACCATCTACTCCCCTGCTTGCTACCCTTCCCACCATTTACGCTCCTGCTTGCTACACTTTCCACCATCTACGCCCCTGCTTGCTACACTTCCCACCATCTACTCCCCTGCTTGCTACCCTTCCCACCATTTACGCTCCTGCTTGCTACACTTCCCACCATGTACGCCTGTACTTGCTACACTTCCCACCATCTACGCCCCTGCTTGCTACACTTCCCACCATCTACGCCCCTGCTTGCTACACTTCCCAGCATCTACTCCCCTGCTTGCTACACTTCCCAGCATCTACTCACCTGCTTGCTACACTTCCCACCATCTACGCCCCTGCTTGCTACACTTCCCACCATCTACTCCCCTGCTTTGTACACTTCCCGCCATCTACTCCCCTGCTTGCTACACTTCCCACCATCTACTCACCTGCTTGCTACACTTCCCACCATCTACGCCCCTGCTTGCTACACTTCCCAGCATCTACTCCCCTGCTTGCTACACTTCCCAGCATCTACTCACCTTCTTGCTACACTTCCCAGCATCTACTCTCCTGCTTGCTACACTTCCCAGCATCTACTCTCCTGCTTGCTACACTTCCCAGCATCTACTCCCCTGCTTGCTACACTTCCCAGCATCTACTCCCCTGCTTGCTACACTTCCCAGCATCTACGCCCCTGCTTGCTACACTTCCCAGCATCTACTCACCTGCTTGCTACACTTCCCAGCATCTACTCCCCTGCTTGCTACACTTCCCACCATCTACGCCCCTGCTTGCTACACTTCCCAGCATCTACTCTCCTGCTTGCTACACTTCCCAGCATCTACTCCCCTGCTTGCTACACTTCCCAGCATCTACTCTCCTGCTTGCTACACTTCCCAGCATCTACTCTCCTGCTTGTTACACTTCCCACCATCTACGCCCCTGCTTGCTACACTTCCCAGCATCTACTCACCTGCTTGCTACACTTCCCACCATCTACGCCCCTGCTTGCTACACTTTCCACCATCTACTCCCCTGCTTGCTACCCTTCCCACCATCTACGCCCCTGCTTGCTACACTTTCCACCATCTACTCCCCTGCTTGCTACACTTCCCACCATCTACGCCCCTGCTTGCTAGACTTCCCACCATATAAGCCCCTGCTTGCTACAATTCCCACCATGTACGCCTGTGCTTGCTACACTTCCCACCATCTACGCCCCTGCTTGCTACACTTCCCACCATTTACGTCTGTGCTTGCTACACTTTCCACCATCTACGCCCCTGCTTGCTACACTTCCCACCATGTACGCCTGTGCTTGCTAGACTTCCCACCATCTACGCCCCTGCTTGCTACACTTTCCACTATCTACGCCCCTGCTTGCTACACTTCCCACCATCTACGCCCCTGCTTGCTAGACTTCCCACCATATACGCCCCTGCTTGCTACAATTCCCACCATGTACGCCTGTGCTTGCTACACTTCCCACCATCTACGCCCCTGCTTGCTACTCTTCCCACCATTTACGTCTGTGCTTGCTACACTTTCCACCATCTACGCCCCTGCTTGCTACACTTCCCACCATCTACGCCCCTGCTTGCTAGACTTCCCACCATATACGCCCCTGCTTGCTACAATTCCCACCATGTACGCCTGTGCTTGCTACACTTCCCACCATCTACGCCCCTGCTTGCTACACTTCCCACCATCTACGCCCCTGCTTGCTACACTTCCCACCATTTACGTCTGTGCTTGCAACACTTTCTACCAACTACTCCCCTGCTTGCTACCCTTCCCACCATTTACGCTCCTGCTTGCTACACTTTCCACCATCTACGCCCCTGCTTGCTACACTTCCCACCATCTACTCCCCTGCTTGCTACCCTTCCCACCATTTACGTCTGTGCTTGCTATACTTCCCACCATCTACTCCCCTGCTTGCTACCCTTCCCACCATTTACGCTCCTGCTTGCTACACTTTCCACCATCTACGCCCCTGCTTGCTACACTTCCCACCATCTACTCCCCTGCTTGCTACCCTTCCCACCATTTACGCTCCTGCTTGCTACACTTCCCACCATGTACGCCTGTACTTGCTACACTTCCCACCATCTACGCCCCTGCTTGCTACACTTCCCACCATCTACGCCCCTGCTTGCTACACTTCCCAGCATCTACTCCCCTGCTTGCTACACTTCCCAGCATCTACTCACCTGCTTGCTACACTTCCCACCATCTACGCCCCTGCTTGCTACACTTTCCACCATCTACTCCCCTGCTTGCTACCCTTCCCACCATTTACGCTCCTGCTTGCTACACTTTCCACCATCTACGCCCCTGCTTGCTACACTTCCCACCATCTACTCCCCTGCTTGCTACACTTCCCACCATTTACGTCTGTGCTTGCTATACTTCCCACCATCTACTCCCCTGCTTGCTACCCTTCCCACCATTTACGCTCCTGCTTGCTACACTTTCCACCATCTACGCCCCTGCTTGCTACACTTCCCACCATCTACTCCCCTGCTTGCTACCCTTCCCACCATTTACGCTCCTGCTTGCTACACTTCCCACCATGTACGCCTGTACTTGCTACACTTCCCACCATCTACGCCCCTGCTTGCTACACTTCCCACCATCTACGCCCCTGCTTGCTACACTTCCCAGCATCTACTCCCCTGCTTGCTACACTTCCCAGCATCTACTCACCTGCTTGCTACACTTCCCACCATCTACGCCCCTGCTTGCTACACTTCCCACCATCTACTCCCCTGCTTTGTACACTTCCCACCATCTACTCCCCTGCTTGCTACACTTCCCACCATCTACTCACCTGCTTGCTACACTTCCCACCATCTACGCCCCTGCTTGCTACACTTCCCAGCATCTACTCCCCTGCTTGCTACACTTCCCAGCATCTACTCACCTTCTTGCTACACTTCCCAGCATCTACTCTCCTGCTTGCTACACTTCCCAGCATCTACTCTCCTGCTTGCTACACTTCCCAGCATCTACTCCCCTGCTTGCTACACTTCCCAGCATCTACTCCCCTGCTTGCTACACTTCCCAGCATCTACGCCCCTGCTTGCTACACTTCCCAGCATCTACTCACCTGCTTGCTACACTTCCCAGCATCTACTCCCCTGCTTGCTACACTTCCCACCATCTACGCCCCTGCTTGCTACACTTCCCAGCATCTACTCTCCTGCTTGCTACACTTCCCAGCATCTACTCCCCTGCTTGCTACACTTCCCAGCATCTACTCTCCTGCTTGCTACACTTCCCAGCATCTACTCTCCTGCTTGTTACACTTCCCACCATCTACGCCCCTGCTTGCTACACTTCCCAGCATCTACTCCCCTGCTTGCTACACTTCCCAGCATCTACTCACCTGCTTGCTACACTTCCCAGCATCTACTCACCTGCTTGCTACACTTCCCAGCATCTACTCCCCTGCTTGCTACACTTCCAACCATCTACGCCCCTGCTTGCTACACTTCCCAGCATCTACTCTCCTGCTTGCTACACTTCCAACCATCTACGCCCCTGCTTGCTACACTTCCAACCATCTACGCCCCTGCTTGCTACACTTCCCAGCATCTACTCCCCTGCTTGCTACACTTCCCAGCATCTACTCTCCTGCTTGCTACACTTCCAACCATCTACGCCCCTGCTTGCTACACTTCCAACCATCTACGCCCCTGCTTGCTACACTTCCCACCATCTACTCCCCTGCTTGCTACACTTCCCAGCATCTACTCCCCTGCTTGCTACACTTCCCAGCATCTACTCTCCTGCTTGCTACACTTCCCAGCATCTACTCTCCTGCTTGCTACACTTCCCAGCATCTACTCTCCTGCTTGCTACACTTCCCAGCATCTACTCTCCTGCTTGTTACACTTCCCAGCATCTACTCTCCTGCTTGCTACACTTCCCAGCATCTACTCTCCTGCTTGCTACACTTCCCAGCATCTACTCTCCTGCTTGCTACACTTCCCAGCATCTACTCCCCTGCTTGCTACACTTCCCAGCATCTACGCCCCTGCTTGCTACACTTCCCAGCATCTACTCCCCTGCTTGCTACCCTTCCCACCATTTACGCTCCTGCTTGCTACACTTCCCACCATGTACGCCTGTACTTGCTACACTTCCCACCATCTACGCCCCTGCTTGCTACACTTCCCACCATCTACGCCCCTGCTTGCTACACTTCCCACCATGTACGCCTGTACTTGCTACACTTCCCACCATCTACGCCCCTGCTTGCTACACTTCCCACCATCTACGCCCCTGCTTGTTACACTTCCCACCATCTACGCCCCTGCTTGCTACACTTCCCAGCATCTACGCCCCTGCTTGCTACACTTCCCACCATCTACGCCCCTGCTTGCTACACTTCCCACACGTTTCATTTCCTCCCCCCTTCTCCCCAACAGTACCACCAGAGTCCACGTGCTGACCTGCTTATTTACCGACGACTAAAACTTACAATTATAGGGCATCAAGTCCCCCCTCTTCCCGTGCCGCCTGAAAATGACCCTTTCCGTTTAGTCATGGTCAGACAACAAGAGCTGGGGGGAAGATGGTCTTCCGATTCATGGCCAGTGGGCTGGTTTGGGGGCAAGATACCCGCTAATCATGCCTTTTGAGGACGTTTCGCTTGACACGTGAGGGCCGTCCACAGACACTGGAAGGGTCAGAAAATTGCTATAATTTCTGAAGACAGTAGAGAGCGAGTCTGGGAGAAAGTATCTCTTTGTAAAACTAATGGATGGCTGTAGTTTCAAAAAGTAGACATCTATGTTCTTTCATTTGCATTCAATAGATGTGTCTTTTCTTATTTCGTTCTATTCAATAGACGAGTTATTGTTCTTTTTATCTATTCACTAGATATACTACATGTACTTTATGCACTGCATCGGTGACCTTTTTTTGTTATATAATATGCAATAGGACAACAGTTAATTTGTGCTACAGGAGAATAACCAAAGGCAACCATTTACATGTCTTTCAATCATCTCACCACTGCCATATAAGTGTCATATAATCATCACATCACTGCCATGCAAGTGTCATATAATCATCACGTCACTGCCATACAAGTGTCATATAATCATCACGTCACTGCCATGCAAGTGTCATACAAGTGTCATATAATCCTCACGTCACTGCCATACAAGTGTCATATAATCATCACGTCACTGCCATGCAAGTGTCATATAATCATCACACCACTGCCATATAAGTGTCATATAATCATCACGTCACTGTCAAAAAAGGGTCATACAAGTGACATATAATCCTCACGTCACTGCCATGCAAGTGTCATATAATCATCACGTCACTGCCATACAAGTGTCATATAATCATCACGTCACTGCCATACAAGTGTCATACAAGTGTCATATAATCATCACGTCACTGCCATGCAAGTGTCATATAATCATCACATCACTGCCATATAAGTGTCATATTGTCATCACGTCACTGCCATACAAGTGTCAATAATCATTTCGTTACTGTCATACAAATATCAAATAACCATCTGACCACTGCCATAAGGGTATCAATCTCGTCACTTCCTTGCGAGCGCCATATAATCATCTTGCCACTTCCTTACAAGCGTCATGTAATCATTTCGTCACTGGTATACAAGTGTTGTTTGCTATTCGTATACTATCGCCATATGGAATGTATTACAATGCTTTTTTTCTCCAAATAGTAATCAATCTATATGAAGTTGAAATGTTATCTGCAAAGATAAACTTCAAATTTACTTTGAATTTCTGATAGGCTCACCAAAAAGAATGAAGACTTGGGTGCTGGCTGAACATTAGACTTTACAGATTACACAATAAAAAAAAACAACATTGTATTTCTAAAACTTAAAAGAAAAAAAAGCCATTAAAAATCAACTTAGTGAAAAATCGTTATTCTTAGTAAGAGGGGAGGTAACTACAGACCACAGCAATTTCCAACAGCCAGCTAAAGAGTTGTGTCACGTGACAAGGGGAGACCGTCCCATCAACACAATCAATCAAGACATTGACCTACTGCAGTGGTCCCCGTATAGTCAACAGTTCGAGCCATTACTAATTTTTTTTTTCTCTTTAGAAAGACATTTGAGGTTAATCAATCCAACCGAACGTTGATTATTGATAAGTAATGTTCCTTTATTTAACCAACTCCACACTTTTCAAGACCCCACCCCTCCCCTAGCCACGACCATTATTAGTAACGAAATTTTTTTTTATTATTTGTAGCTCATTTAAATTAAATGACATTAAGGTCAAGGTCTTTTGTGACATTTGTTTTGTCTTTTTTCTTTCACATTCCATTTAGTTGTAAGTCCCAAGAGTTATACTCACAAGAGGGGAAACTTAGCAAGGCCGACATAGATACGCAATGCACTGCTTCTCAAAGCCTTGTCTTGAAAAAAGAAAACAAAATAGCTCATGGCTTTTCTACAGACTTCAAGGATTAAGATTCCCTGGTGTGGATGCTGTATCTAGTATCCTAATTTCCAATAACCTACTCAAGGACCTACTTAACAACCTACTCGACCTACTCAGGGACCTATTCAGGGACCTACTCAAGAACCTAGTCAGGTGCCTATTCAGGGAGCCACTCAAGGACCTACTCAATGATCTATTCAGGGACCTACTCAAGAACCTACTCAAGAACCTACCCAGGATCCTACTCAGGGACCTATTCAAGGACCTACTCAGGAACCTAATGAAGTTATGGGGGAAGGTGTACTTTTTGTTAGGAATGAGAAAAATGGAGCATGACCTCCCCCCCCCCCCCAAACAAATGTTGAGGTCGGCTGTAATAAACTTACTTTGAAATGTGTACCTAAAATGTGCTGAAAGAGGCTTAGACAACAGAGAGACTGAGGCTTTCTGTCATCATTTTGAGAAACATTGCTTTTTGAAAAGATCAATGGGCCACTAACTGGTAGGGAATCACTGGCCTATAGATTTCTTGGCTAACTACTCAACTTTGGGGAGAAAATGTGATGAGCTAATCAAGATCGTTTCAGAGAGAGAGGGAGAGGGAGAGAGAAAGAGAGGGAGAGGGAGATAGAGAGAGAGAAAGAGAGAGAGAGGGAGACGGAGAGAGAGAGAGAGAGAGACGGAGAGAGAGAGAGAGGGACGGAGAGATAGAGAGAGAGAGAGAATTGAATAAAAAATCTTTGTCTTTAATGAAAAAAAATGACATGCTTTTTCTAATGTACATAAAATATAAACTAAATTATTATAAAATAAAGAAAGTGTGTCACCAGATATAACATAGAAAGTAACGGTACGTCCTATATCAAACCAAACATTACTTACATAGAGATTTGTACTAGAACTTAAAGAAAAGTCTATA